>NW_026895492.1:0-16291 GCF_033153095.1 Gastrolobium bilobum
ATGTACATCTAAATCCTTATTATCTTCAAAGTGTATTAATGTATTGCTGTAGCAATTGCAAGTAGCAAAACTTATAATCTTCTATTTACTTATTAGTTATTACAGAGCCCCAAACCTTTTGTTCACTTTTAATATATAGATAATAAATTAGAGTCGAGTAGAAAGTATCGATAGTTCGATACTTATATGCCAAATGCCACATGGATAAGTTTACTGTAAAACAACGTGGAAGTGCCACGTGGCAAAATAACGGGTGATACTCATATGCCAAATGCCAAAATATCAGTTTTACACTTTCCTATTTCCCAGCGTGTCGTTCAGGGTTTCTCTTTCTAGAGTTTTGGCCCTCTTTATTTTGAACCCTAATCTTACCATTATCATCCTTTTCCCAAGTCTATTCATACTGACCTAAGAGTGATTTCCTCAAACTCTTCTGGCTCATTCTAGCATTCGTTTTCGCCATCTCAAATGATCCATCGATGTTGATGCTTTCGGTTGGATTCTTCTTCGCTCACTCTTATAATAGAATACGTGAATATCATGAAGCCCCAACTTGAATAAGAAGTCATGAAAGGAAGCTGGATGTAGTGCTTTGGTAAAAATGTCTGCTAGTTGTTGAGCTGTAGAAACAGGCAGAAGACGGATTAAACCATTAGAGACTTTCTCTCTTGTAATATGGCAATCCAATTCTATGTGCTTGCTACGTTCATGGAAGGAGGGATTATGAGCTAAATGAATTGCAGCCTGGTTGTCACAATAGACTATAACAGGTTGTGAGCATGGGACTTGCAGATCCTTAAGGAGATACACCAGCCATTGAATTTCACATGTAAGGGTAGCAAGCGCACGATATTCTGATTCTGCAGAAGACCGACTGACTGTACTCTGTTTCTTTGCTTTCCAAGAAACCAAAGAAGATCCAAAGAAGACGCAAAAACCAGTAGTAGAGCGTCTGGTATCTGGGCATGTTGCCCAATCTGCATCAGCAAAGCTTCGTATTGTCAGTGTGTTATCTGAAGGGAAAAAGAGGCCCTTAGCTGGTGAACCTTTCAAGTACTTAAGAATACGACAAGCTGCCTCAAAGTGAACTTGCATTGGATTTGCCACAAATTGGCTCAATTGTTGGACTGCAAAAGCTATATCTGGGCGTGTATTAGTAAGGTAAAGAAGTCGTCCTACTAAACGACGGTATTGTGCTGGTTCAAAATAAACAGCACCCTCATTTTGACGAAGTCGAAGACCAGCCGCCATAGGAGTTGAAACTGCTTTTGCACCACTTAGGCCACTGTCACTAAGTAGCTCAAGAACATACTTTCTCTGGTTAAGTATTAAACCACGACTGGAACGTGCCACTTCAAGTCCAAGAAAGAACCTTAATGGACCAAGGTCCTTTATTTTGAACAGTTTGTCCAAGTGACTTTTAACCAACCTTATTTCATCCATATCATTTCCTGCCAAGACCATATCGTCAACATAAACAAGAAGAGCAGTGAAAGACTCTCCATTAGCTTTAGTGAAAAGTGAATGATCAGAGGAAGACTGAGTGTATCCAAGGGAACAAAGCTCAGTGGACAATTTATTATTCCATTGTCTACTGGCTTGTTTAAGCCCATACAGTGATTTCTTCAATTTGCATACCTTCTGAGCATCATCAACAAGAACTCCTTCTGGAACAGTCATATAGACATCCTCTGACAAGTCTCCGTGCAAGAATGCATTGTTTATGTCCAATTGCTCAAGAAACCAATTACGTGTTGTGGCAATGGCAAGCAACAATCGGATTGTAGTAAGCTTTGCAACTGGTGAGAAAGTTTCAAAGTAGTCCACCCCCTCCATCTGGTTGTAACCTTTTGCTACTAATCGAGCTTTATAGCGAGCTATGGTGCCATCTGGGTTATGTTTAACTTTATAGACCCATTTTGACCCAATTGGATGCTTTCCTTTTGGTAAATCAGTGAACTCCCATGTGTTGTTGGTGTTCAAGGCTTCTAACTCTTCATTCATAGCAGTTACCCACTCTGGAAACTGTGCTGCATGTTTGTAAGTGGTTGGCTCCACAAAAGAACTAATGTTATGGCAGAATGATGTGTACTCAGGTGAACAATTTTTGTAAGATATCACAGAAGACAAAGGATGAGCAGTGGAAGAATCAGGGGCAACATTAGTGGTAGAAAGATTGCAATGAAAATCAGATAAATGCTTAGGTGGCAGTCTTACCCGTGATGAACGTCTGAGTGTCTGATTGGAATCAGGAATATCATGATTGGAGTCAGCACCAATGTCATGTACTATGGTGGGCTGTGCATGTATAGTAGAACCTTGTAGCTCAGGTGTATATTGTTGTATCTCAGGTGTATATGGCTGTGAAATATCATCATCAAAGGAAGAGCTAGCTTCATTCCCTAGAGGCCAGGGATTGGCATGCACGTTTGAGGGCTCAGCATCAAAAGGAAAATGCTGTTCATAAAAGACGACATTTCTGGAAATAAGAATTTGTTTAGAAAACAGATCATATAGAACATACCCCTTAGTACCATCCTTGTGACCAATGTACACACATTTGCGTGCCCGAGAATCAAACTTTGATCGTCCAGATGTAATAGTAGATGCAAATGCAAGGCAACCAAAAACCTTGAGATGGATAAGAATTGGTGGTGAATTGTAGAGCAAATGATATGGTGACTTGTTATGTAACTTTGGTGAACTGAGACGATTAACAAGGTGTATAGCATGAATGATGCAATATGACCATAAACTCTTTGGAAGTTTCCCTTGGAAAAGAAGTGCTCTGGCTATGTTAAGCAAGTGCTGATGTTTTCTTTCAACTATTCCATTCTGCTGTGGTGATTCCACACAGCTGGTTTGATGAATGATTCCTTTGTGTGTGAAGAATTCAGTCATTAAAAATTCTTGCCCATTGTCACTACGAAGGGCTTTGATTGTCTTATGAAATTGGTTTTCAATTAAAGAGATAAAACCACGAATATGATCCCTCACCTCAGACTTTGATTTCATGAGAATTCCCCATGTGAATCGGGTACAGTCATCAACAATTGTTAAGAGAAAATGATGTCCATGAATTGATGGTATGGAATACGGCCCCCAAATATCAACATGTATAAGATCAAAAGCATTACTCGATATATTGGTACTCAAAGTAAATGGAAGTTTCTTCTGTTTTGCCATGTGGCAAATATCACATGGATTATCTACATTCTTACATGTAATGAAAGGAAATTGCAACATCATTGTTTCTAATACAGGTTTGGAACAGTGCCCCAAACGTGAATGCCAAACATCAATGGTATGGGCCTTTATTGTATAACTATGACTATCAGTAAAATTCTGCCTTATTACAGTGTCTTTACTTGCATCTTCATGTCCTGGTTTGTCTTTCTGAGTAATCACATATAAGCCTTGCACCAAACTAGCAGAACCAATCGTCTCCATGGATTGTAGACGTTGAATGGAACAAGTTTGATGCTGAAATGTCACACTACAGTTAGATTCAAATATCAATTTGTTTACTGATATGAGATTTACTCCAAAGTCCTTAACATACAGGACATTAGTCAAAATAAGTGATCTCGAAATCACTACTGTACCAGAAACATATGAGAGTACCCGATCTCCATTAGGAAGGGAAATAGCTATTGGCTCAATTTGTTTAGGAGACAACAAAATCTCAAAACAGAATGTAATATGATCAGTGGCTCCCGTGTCCAGGATCCACTGATTTTCTGACTTACTTGTTGTAGAGGATCCACTATCAGCATTAAGAGCTTTAGTCTGCACCATGTTGCTCACATGAGAGGAAGTTGGCTGGTTCTGTTGAAACTGCAATGACTGTTGAATCATCTCCATTATTGTCTGATACTGGTTTTTGGTGAAGTTTTCCTTTGTCTCAACCTGTGAAATATCACCAATCTGATCAGTAGGTTCACCTATAGCTGCATTGGCCTTGTGTGCAACATTTCTTTGCCTATAACCAGGTGGATATCCATGCTTTTCAAAGCATGTTTCCACAGTATGACTAGTCTTCCCACAGTAAGTGCAAAGCCTTGATACTCTGCCACGTCCACCAGAAAAACCACGTCCACCAGAGAGACCGCGTCCTCTGCCGCGAAATTGCAAATGTCCTCTATCAGGAGCTCGTTCAACAGAATTCATGAATACCTTTGAGGTATCTTGATTAGGAATAACAGCTTCCATCTGTAGCTGTCTCTCTTGTTGAACAACAAGAGAAAAGACTCGATTAATTGAAGGTAGTGGATCCATAAGCATGATCTGTGACCTCACATGTGAATATTGTTCACTGAGGCCTTTAAGAAACCTAATGGAATAGTCCCTTTCTCTGATGTTCTTTACCTCCAATCCAATAGAACAACACGGATTTACACATTTGCATGTAGGTGTTGGTTGCAATGCTTCCAACTCGTCCCAAAGGATCTTAAGCTGAGTAAAATAATCTGAAATCGAACTATCTCCTTGATGCATTCGATATATGTCCTCTTGCAGATCTGATATTCTAAATATATCTGACTGCGAGAATCTCTCCTTCAAATCTCTCCACACATCATATGCTCTTTCCATCCACAGTATCGACTGAGAGATGGAGCTTGTGATTGAACGATGCAACCATGACAGAACCATGGTGTTGCATCTCTCCCAACCTGGAAAACGTGAATCTGATGGATCTGGAGCCAAGATCTTCCCATTCACAAACGACAATTTGTTCTTCGAGACTAAGGCCATAGTCATCGCCCTTGCCCAGCCGTGATAATTTTTTCCATTCAGAGGAGAGGAAACCAAAACGAGTGATGGATTTTCACTCGGATGTAAAAAATAAGGACTACCTGGATCTAATAGATCGAACAAGCTTGCACTGGTTCCATTGCATGTTCGTGTAGAATCGCCATTGGCAAGAGTAGCATCTGCTACAGGTTCCATTGCATATACGGAACTCTGATTCGCCGTTATTAAACAGGATCTCAAAAGGAAAAACAGACCAGAAGAAAATCAAAGAGAACGAAGGCGAATATCAGAGCTCCGTGAAGGGCTCTGATACCATAATAGAATACGGAAGCGAATGAAGTATAGGCATGAACCTCATATTTCAGAAGAAAGGAAAAATGAATCGATACAATTTTCATTAAGAGCTACATCACAATATATATACTGGTCCAAGTCAAGCAAGAAAAACACTAACTAATTAACAAACTTAGAACCGATTCACTAACAGACTAATTACAGTACACGTGTATAAGGGAAGGGTCTAACTAACTAATCACATAACATGTGTAATACACGTGTTAGTTAACAAAGACTCTCTTCACCTTATCATACGTAAATTCGCAGAGACGGTGATATTGTAATGTGGTTTTGATAAGCATAGTGATGGACAAAGTAAACCTAGCACGGGAGAAAAGCGTGTGAGTGCTATACTACTATTTTTCCTTAGATCCTTAAATCTTTGGTATGCATTTTCAATTGAATTTTCGCAAATCCTATTAGTGGAGTGACTTTTTTACTGGTTGCTCTGCTTCTGCATTTTGCATGATAAGTGTGATAAACTCTATTACAATCAATTCATGCCATAAATACTAGTTATTGAAATACATGTCGTTCCAAACCATAAATTCACATATAAAATTTTCAATTTTTTCTGTTGTACATAAACACATCAAATGCACAATATGTGATGGTTTTGACTTTAAACCATCAAGGAAAGTTGTGTAACCAATATATTAAATTTAATTCACACAACCATTTTCCCTATTGTCACATGTGTCGACATTTCTACACAATCAAATTTCACGGTAAATTAAATATCAATATACATACTCAATGAATATGATTGTTCACAATACATTCATATGAATATCAAATCCATTGAGTGCATCATATGCTATTAATTAAATGTATCATGTGCCATTAAATGCCACAAAATTCCACGACATTACAAAATGTATAAAGACAAAAAAGTTGTAATACATTCACAAATTACCATATCATTTCTAATGCACATTTCAATGATTCAGACATCATTATTTCGGTCTTCAAAATTCAAATACTTACAAAAAAAACATCAGCCATCATTACTCAATGGTATCGATTAACCAAATGCACACTAAAAAAATTATAAATGTATAAAGTCGTGAGAAATAATAAACATGTATGTGTATACATTTTATTAAATATCATCAAACGTCATGACATTTTCTATAGCATCAATATAGGGATATGTTGGCCTTGCTAAAGAGTATGCAAGAAATGCGCAAGTATACGCAGCCACAAGTAATATAGGGTGTATTTGAGACCCCAATATCATTCCCACAAGGATCTTTGACGTTTTTGACTTGACTAAAATTTGCAATTGCTTAAAACTGAATTCTAAAAAGAAAACTATGATTAATGTTGATAAACAGAAAATAAAATAAACAAACAGAATTTGAGGTTTTTTTTTCTGATTTAGATTTGAAAACAATTTCATAATGCAAACAATGAAAGAAATAAAATAAAATGAGAAAATTATTTTTGGACTTTTCTAATTGATTATATTTTTGCAACAATTAATAAGAAATTTTACTGAATCAAAAACAAACAGATTAGACAAAGTTTTAAGAAATCTAGATAGAAAACTGGGTTGAGCTCTGACTCCTTCCCCATAGCCCCTAGTGTTCAATTGCTTAACAAAATTCTTTCACAATTGTTTTCAGTTGGCAGACTACTGTGGACTTTTAATCCCTTAAAAATTCTTTTCCCTTTTGTTCTCACACAACTTATCCCTAAGCTGGTGAGACTAAGAGCTTAAAGCTCAGGTCCTTTTTGCCACATGGAGGAGTAAAAATCATCCCTGAATTACTCCCTCAAATAATCCCTTATTTGAGTCCATGAGCTCAACTCATTTTCCAGAGAAACTTATTTCCCAATAAACTTCTCCTAAGCAAACATATTCCATACGGGCAACATAGAATAAAATTTGAACAGATAAATCAAAGTTGAACTAAAGAAATTAAACATTAATTCCAGAAAAGCAATCGACACTAGTCACTGTGGTTGGGGTCTCCGTCACCCAACCCTTAGAAAACTTAGCTCAAATCCATAAGGATTGAGCTCAACTACAAGAATGAAAGGAAAAAAATAACGGAAATGAAATACAGAAAGCTAAAATCACAGAACGAGTACTAACCACTGGGATAGCCTCGACACTGTGCTCAAAACTAAACAAAATACACTAAGTTCTTACAATACCAGAAAAGGCGAAAACAAAATAAAACCAGAAACGAAGAAGAATGTCCGAGAGAAAAAATACAG
Organism: Gastrolobium bilobum; assembly: GCF_033153095.1. Taxonomy (NCBI): domain Eukaryota; kingdom Viridiplantae; phylum Streptophyta; class Magnoliopsida; order Fabales; family Fabaceae; genus Gastrolobium; species Gastrolobium bilobum. The sequence continues at coordinate 7,318 of NW_026895492.1, forward strand.
AAAAATATGAGAGCCCTCAACAAGATTTTTCTCTTTCCTTTTTATATCTCCTCTCCTTGCAAGCAGCAGCAACGTGAGCCCTTAGATCAGAATCCACGCGTCTCTCTTTTCATAACATGATTAATCTTCCTCTGCATGTGCATAACCAAGTGATCAGTGTAACTGTAACACCCCGTATATATCCGGTAAAGTTATCATACTATCGTATTAAGCAGCGCTTAATTAAAAATGCGGAATATCTTTTTCTTTTCAATTATGATGTCATTATCATTACCAACTTGCTTATTAATCAATAAAACATCGCCTGTATGCAATTGCAATAAAACAGCTAACTGAAATATACCTCATAACATAGATAATATAAGTGTGGCTCTAGTCACGGAACTACAACAACGTAGATCGGACCATCTAACAGTTTATACAACTCCAATCTAAAAGTACTAACATAAAGTGTCATGGACAATCCCCATGCTCACTCAAATAAGGCAACATGCCCAACATCAGTCTCAACAACGAAGACATGATCATAAATAGCGAAAAAACATAAACAGCATCCAAATCCAGTCATGGCAGCAATACAACATAATATCAACTAAACTCTGGCCTCCTGCCGCCAGAGGCATCAGTCACCAAACTACCGGAACCTGAAATAAGCATTCCCCAAACGTGGGGCGAGATCTCTAAACAAGAAATCTCAGTAAGAGAAGGGGTCCTCAAGGATCTTCCACCCCAAGCTCACTTACATGTGCAATATAAGTTTAAAAGCAGATATCATCATCAGTTCTAAAATAGTGCAATGCAGCAGATAATCATGTCATGTGTGTCAATTCTATTCTACTGGCCAGAGAAATGCAGGATTTACATACGCCAAATACCCACACTAGTGCAAGACGCTACTTGCATTCACCCCGGATCACCATATCGTATGACGCTACATACTCAGTCTTACCGTCAAGATGAAACCACACATGCATATTAAAAGTCATTACACATAAAGTTCAACAGCATTCAAATATTCAAAGCATGTAACACAGCATGCATACAACCACACCCTCATGGGACATGGTGGAACCACAACATGGCTAAACCGAGGACACGAAAGCTTACCTTGCAAGCTAACACCCAAGGCCAAGAGTCCACAGCTCAAAGTCCAAACACAGCAGATTCACAATCTGTTATGGACCAATACTATTTCAATAATAATGCGACACAAGCATATAAATTAAAGACAACGCATTTCCTTACGTTTTACGTCTTAAGGCTCCATACCAAGCCATAAGTCCTTAATCACAACGATTCTGACTTAGTTCATTAATTACAGAAGTTCCACTTCATCAATCTAGGGTCCACAAACCCCCAATAGCCTACTGTACACACAGCACAGCTACTGTTATTCGAAATCCCAGAATATCCAGATATTCCTCGGGACCATATCCGGATATGCAATATCCAGATATCTCACTGGACATATCCGCATATGCAATATCCGGATATCCAGAATCCCATATCCGGATATCTAATATCCGGATGTCCAAATCCCATATCCGGATATCACATATCCAGATATTTTTCAGGCAGATATCCGGATATTTCACGACAGAATGCAGAAACTGCATTTCGTGAAGATATCCTTCCAAGGTTGGGTTTTTACCGATTTTAAACACCTAAACATGCATTTCTAGGTGTGTTTGACCAACCCCAACATTAAGTTATCATCTTTTAACCTTTACATGCATCAAGGTTCCATTTTTAAGCTCAAAAACTCAAGATCAAAGGTGGTGAAGCTTACCAAGCTCAAACTCAGAAAAAGGGTGCTCTTGGAGCTCACACAACAGCTCCAAGGTTCTGTCTCTCACTGTACACGAAAATAGTGCACAAAGGTGGTTCTTTTACACCACAAGGAAGCTCCAAAATGCCACCACAAAGGCTCAACACTCTCAACCCCCAAAGTCAGCAAACAAAGACCCTCCAACAGAGGTAAAAACTCAGAATGATGTTCCCAACATACTCACCATAGTGTTTCACACTCACTCAAGGTGTCAACAAGAAGAAAGTGTGAAGAAAATGGCTTCAAGTCTCAAGAAGGAGAAGAGAAACCTATGGAACAGTGTTTCAAAGTTTTGGTCAGCCACTCTCACGCTCAAAATTCTGTTTTCTAGGGTTGAGTGCCCTTAAAGAGGGTATTTATAGCCCAAACGCACTTAAACACACAGTATTAACTTTAATTGCTACGCTTAGCATTTTAATCCCAAACTTTGGAATCTGAAACTACACATTTTTCCAAGAATTATCATATTTTTCTTATAATTTTCTGAGCACCTTTCTAGTACGCACCTTTCAAAACCAGTACCGGTTTCTAGCACCAGTTCTCATTATTTGGACTTGAAACTCGTTTTACAAGTCCTATATATCATTCTAGTAATTATCATGCACTTACATTAATTTTCCGGGATACTTTTTCGGTACTCATTTATACCGACTAGCAGAATCGGTATCTGCACTTTTCTTCCGAAAAGCGACTTTAAGCATTATTACTCACTTACTATAATTATTAAAACCTCATAATAATTATTAGGGTCAATTATGGAATCATTTTCTATTTTCTCATAATTTATTAATTAAATTCCTTAATTAACGGTGCGGGTTCTTACAGAAAACATTCTGTGGTCAGCTCTTTACCGTTTTGTTCGCTGACCCGGGATGAGAGATTAGTCTCATGGCTATCGGTTGTGGGAATATCCGTTTGTAATCCAAAAAAAAAAAAAAGGATAAGTATATCAGCACAGTACAATTTCATTGGTCAATCGAGTTGTAAATGTTTTCCATTTAAGTGGAAATTTGAAACAAATTCATACGTGCACCTTATTTAACCTACCAAGGTTTTTAATTAACTTCAACGAAACGGTCAAATCGTCTATTAGATATTTTTGGTACCCATTAAAAAAGTTTTCTATATTCTACAAATTGATAGATACTCCTTCGTTGAAAATTTTCAATGGAATGATTTAACATATTAGGCTCAAATTTATAAGCCTAATAAATTCTTTCAATTAGACAATTAATGCTAACATAATACAAGAAATAATAAAAAAAATCAAACAACTGATATAAAATGGCCCATCACCTTCATTACAATTCACCCCTTAACACAGAAGAAGCCTTTGGATACCATCAGCTTTCACCCCATTTTCAATGGCAAACCACCTTAGCACTACTCTTCTTTCTTTGCTTCCAAAATCGAGTTCTCAGAACCCCACCACTAATGAATCCTCGTCCTCCATTAATGAATCAAACCAACTTGACCTGAACCAAATGATGGCTGATCAGTTGAGAAAAAGCTCAGTGGCCAGAACAAATGGGGTGTGTGTTCAAAAAAATTCACCAGTTTTGCTTGGTCATGATGATGAGGCAGGTGTCACCGAAAAGGTGATAAAACCTCAACCTCTCTATGCATCATTATCATCGTCACAACCTAACAAAGAAGTTGGTGGCACAGTTATCAGTGCTAAAATGAAATATTTATTGAATTCACAACTTCGATATGCTTCATTCATCAGAGGCCGACTGATGAAGCCCAATCATGTTGACTATTCTCATCAAACAAGACCGACCAGCCTTCTTCTCGATGAATCTAGACGTAAAAGTTGTAGTCCTTCTCCTTTAATGCTTGATTCTTTTTCCAATGACATCAGTAATAATGAAGTAATGAATGAAACAAACAGAAACATAAATAATCATCGAGCTCAGGATGATAAGCATGATGATGGTGATGATGAAATTAATGGTGATGGTCGAATTCGCAGCATTCCCTACAAGAAAAACGGGCCATACACATGCTCAAAATGCAAGCAAGTATTCCCAACCTCTCAATTCTTTGCAAGTCATGTGCTTTCTAGTCACTACAAGTATGAAACCAAAGATCAACGCAGAAAGAGGCTCAATGCTAGGATCCAACGTAAAAATCTTCGCTTGCAACAGGTTGATGATGGACTCACTCTAGTTCCTGTTTCTTCTGAGGTTACAGGAAACAACTTTGCTGCAAGGTTTGGTCAAGATGGACAAGTCAATGTTAAAGTCGAGGCTGATCGTTAAAGTCAACGTTAATGGGAATGGCCTCGTGCCAACATCAAGTTCAAACTTGATGCGTAACTAATCAAATGTGTTGGATTATTAGAATCAATTCACCTGTTTTTCTATTACCAGTCATTTGGTTATGTTAATTAGTTCTTATGAGATGTACGCTTTGCACTCTAATGACAAATGAGAGCTTGTTCCTCTGGATGAAATTTTGTTTCCGGTGGTGTTGAGAAATATAGTCCCACATTGGTTGTATGGGCAACTAATGTAAGGTTTATAAGGCCTTGGGCACTCTCACCCTTTGAGCTTGTTAATCATCTCACATTGTCGTGTTTTGCACCTCCTGACTAATTGCAAGCCCAAATTAGAATTCAAAAATTAGAATTCATATGGTGTTCTAATTTGGGAATAAGGTTCTTGAAATCTTTCTTCCATTATTGAATGCCCACAAATCAGAATAGGAATATTGAGCTTTTGTGTTGAAGTTGTTAATTTCCATCTAGTTTCTGAAACCCGGGTGCGTGGAAATATGTTGCTAGCGACGTGAAACTCAGCATTTACACTTGGAATCATTGTTTGAATCAGAATTTTTTTTTTTTTTTTTTCTTGTTGATATTCTTGCTGTTTTCTTTGCATAGTGTCATTATATTGATATGTGCTAATTGGGTTACATACTATACTTTACAAAATGAATACATCTTGAATTGAAGTGTGGAAGAAGAGAGTGGATGCTGCCTATGATAGCTCATGAACCATTAACTTGCAATTGATATATGCTGCCATTCTGGATTATTGTTCCAGGCATATTACAATGAATTCTTTGGTTATTAAATTATAGGACCTACTTGTGGTCACCATTTTACAGTAGCATAAATCAGGTTCTTAAATGCAGGAATTAAAGATTAATAGTGATGCTTGTCTTATTTGGTTTATTTGATGATAGACTCTGTAATTTGGGAATAGGGATTCAAGTAGGATTCTGCATTAATTAATGTTTCGGTGAATATGTCTATTGTTTCCCTCTGATTGGTCTATACTGATGTGGCTACTGATGATCACAACTCTGGGAATAATTGGTTGTCTAATTTGCTTGTGTAAACCACTGGGAATGCATGCTGATCGAACATTACTGATTTGTGTAATTACATTACCCTAACTGTAGCATTCTTGGATTTTAGCATGACAAAGAAAAATTGGCTCACATATTAGAATTTAGGAATAATTCTGCTGGGATTTCCTATATGAGCATCACCCTTTTTATCTTTTGCCTATTATGTTTTGGAACAAGTTCTAATATCATACTCATGTTAGAATAATGATGATACATACTGAAACAAAACACACATGCCATGCATACCATTCAGCTGCCTAATGATGTGCATTACTCTGATTGCTCTTGCTAGTATAATACTGAAATCACTCTCTTAAACCGTAGCACTTACACCACCCATTTTGCTATGCATATCCTTATGCATCCAGATTTGAATCTCTAGAAAATAAATTTGAAATGAACCAGATTTTGTCAAAATGATAAAATCTGGGAATGGTTGCATTGTTTAGCTTCAGGGAAATTATTTGAGATTAAAATGACCATACTAATTCCAAATGCTGTGAGATAATTCTGGTTGCATACGGTTTCATTTTTATTAAAGTATGGACTGATCTGTTTTTCTGGTTTAATTGAAGAATGAACCAGATTTTGCAAAAATGCAAATCTGGGAATGGTTTGTGTTATCTGATTAATGTTCCTTGCTGATTTGAAATTCTTTTCTAGTTTTCAGGATGCCTAGAATGCGTGGTATCGGAAAAAGGCAGCAAGCTTCCACTAGTAGGGCATCTAACACTGAAGAGCCCTTGTTCCTCTCTCTAGCGCATCAAGAGAGATATTCTTCCTTGCTAAGCAGGAAAGTGATTCAGGAAAGGTTGGTAGAATACACAACTCAACCACCTAACCCTATAGAGGAGGAGATCAGGAAGCGGGGTTGGGAAGGACTATGCAATCTTGGGACCAGCCTCAAGATCCTTACACAAGAATTCTATGCCAATGCATGGAATCCAGATCATGACAGTGCTAATAAGGTCTACATGTCTTATGTTAGGGGAAAACAAGTACCATATGATCCCCTGACATTACATACAATACTGAAGACCAAGTTTGATCCTTCCACCACTCATTGTCCATACCAAGCCATGCTTCAGAACCTTGAACTTCCACTAATAGAGAGGATCATGTTGTTTGAGGATCCTCGGGTAATTTACAATCAGATATTACGGGTCATTGCCAAACCTGGTACTACATGGAAGATGACAAAGGACCCTGGTCCGGTTCCACAGCTGATTGTATTTGACGATTTGCTACCCATAGCACAATTCTGGTATAAGTTCAGCTTGATCATTCTGCTACCATCCACCCATCAGCATGACTGTAATGTCCCACGAGCCACACTTCTATACCTCATCATGCAGGGGACTGATATTGATGTCTGCACTCTGCTAGCAGACTCTTTATACACCACAGCTCACACTAAGCGAGTTGTTCTAGGTCACAGCTCCTTGATTCAGACACTTTGTAACACAGCAGGTGTGATCAGTCCACCCGACAGCGAGCAACTTAGACAGAGAGTTACACTCTCAGTACGGCCTTTCTTGCCAGTCATACCAGTTGAGGAAGAAGCAGAAGCTGCCGAGACTGCACCTGAGAGAGGGAGACGACATCGCAGCCACAGACATATCTCTTCACAGCTCCGCTCTATCCAGCGGCGGGTTACATTACTGATGCGGCGACAAGATCATATCGAAAACCAAAATGACGCCATTATGCGACATCTCTCAATCCCACTCATTCCTGTCGAGCATATGCCACCACCACCAGAGAGTGATTATGCTTCTGATACTTCAGAGCATAGTAGTGCCTCGGAGGAGTTCTGATCTCTTGCCAGTAGTTTTGATTTTTAGTTCGGACCATTTTAGTTTTTAAATCTGTTTTGATTAGTGGTGACTACAGTGATGTACAAACTTTATTTTTCTCACTCTGTTGTGTGTATGACTGCTACTAACAACTTTATCTGATGTTATTTTTTTTTTTTGAGATGATGTGTGCAGTACTTTATTTTTTTTTATAAATTGCTGAGGACAGCATATTTCTAAATCTGGGAATAGGGACGCACCGCACCACATATCTAGTAGCAGTAGCAGCAGCTTACAAGTATGATTGATTCCTGTGATGAGTAGAACTGCAAAATTTTTGTACAAAACAGGGAGAGCTCTTTTCTTATCCTCTTTATTATATTATGTCTCTTCTCTTCTTTGTCTGGATTAATAAATCATGCTAAGTTAGAATTAGTCAGTAAAATTAATTTATGATATGATGACTTAGAATATATTTGTTTTATGAATGAGCATTGATTGAGTTAGTCTAAGAGTCAGTAAGAATAATAAAATTACAGTATGAGTGATTGAGAAAGAGCATAAATTACTGAATTGCACACATATAACCGTGAGGTTTGAGCCTAGACAGAAAAATTCTTTTCAGTGTGCATTTCACTGTTGAAAATATTACCAGAACTTGCTTTGTTTCTCCTTGAAGTAATTGTTTGCATGCATATTGGAAATGATTGAGGCATTTTATTGTTTTAACTAGTTAGCCAAAAAGCCAACCATTATGATATCCTTTGTTTAGCCCTTTGAGCCTATACTTTTCCTGTTCTTAATACCTGTTGTCTTAATTAGCCACTCTACATACACATCTACCTTAAATAAGATTGGATTATAGAAATTTCATGGTAGGGTGTAAACATGAATACTTTATCATTTAATTCAAAATGGTGAAAAAGGAGGTTAGGTGAGTGGAGCAAAAACAAAGGTTGGAAAATGGTGAAAAATAAAAAAATATTTATTGTTTCTATGCAAATAAAAGTGTTGAAAAATGAAAATGAAAAGGAGAAAAGTATTGGAGGTTTGAAAAAGAAAAGAAAAATACAGAAAAAGAAATAAAAGTGTTGAAAAAGAAAAAGGAGGAAGGAAAGGAGAAAAAAAGATTATTTTTGGAATGTTTCACTTTACCATGATCTTTCTGTATTTAATTATTTTAGCTAATTTTTCCTTATTTATCTTACCTTCAGCCCAGCCCCATTACAACCTGAATAAAGACCTCTTGATCTTTGTGCATGTGAATTAATTATGGAAAGTGAGAATATTATCAAGCTTATGAAAATATTGAAACAGTGAAAAATTGAGTGAAACACTTACCCTTAGACAGATGAGTGATGAGTGACTTGATATATCTAGTGAGGGATGTGTTAAAACTCAATGTTTATGCTTGATTGACTGAACTCATACTTCAATTTTATAACTTACTTACTTTCAAGTCGGCTTAGTTAATTGTCTGTTCTTAAAAATCCTATTATTTTTTGTCTAAGTCTGATCATTCATAAATTGATGTATTGCCTAGTTTTATATTAAGCATGCTTACATTATTCCATGTTTTTAATTCAATTCATTGCTGGGGACAACAATGAGTAAATCTGGGAATGTTTTGATAAGTGTCTAAGACACTATGTTTTTATGGCTAAAAAGCGTTTAAATAATTATTAAAATAGTTAAAAATATAGTATTAAAACAATAAAACAGTAAAACAGAATGAATTGCCAACAAATAAACAAATTTTAAATATTTGTTGTTGTTTCAGGTTGTTGAGAATGGAATACTGGAATAACAAAGTAACAAAATGAGGCAACGAATACGCGGAGCAACGGGGAAATCAGAGATTAAATAATAAATAAAATAAAATTGGTAACGCTCGCTCCACTGCTCGCTAAAGCGAGCAAGTGGGCGAGCAGCTCGCAAAGTTCCTAGATAAAGCGAGCAAGTGGGCGAGCAGCTCGCAAAGTTCCTAGCT
>NW_026895493.1:0-16191 GCF_033153095.1 Gastrolobium bilobum
AACACTTAGGCAATTTTTCTCCTCTTGAGCTCCAGAATCTTCTTCCTTCTCCAGTTGTCTTTCAAGCTTGCTTTTCCTACAAGAATCATACAAATTTCCAATAAAGCTCTTGAACTTGTAATTGAGGACATCTTAGGACATTAACCTTGTTTTTCATCATTTAATCACATAATTTGATCCTAATTCCTGCTAAAAACCATGATGAACTAAGGGATCATCAAGGACCTGTTGTTAGAGGAAGACAAAAGTAAGGATGAGATGAGTGGGGAATTTTATCAGGAGGAACCAGTAGTTGAAGAGCTTGAAAAGAAGGTGGATGACATTCCTAAGGGAGCACCTAAGGTGGACCTGATAGAACTACCTTCTAATCTGAAGTATGTGTTCCTTGGGGATGATCAAACATACCCAGCCATTATAAATGCATTCTTGTCTGAAGGGGAGGAAGTGAAGTTGGTTGAGGTACTCAAGAAGAACAAGACAGCCATGGGCTGGTCATTTTCAGATCTTAAGGGTATCAACCCTTCCTTCTGCACTCACAAGATATTGATGGAGGAAGAAGTCAAACCAGTAAGGCAACCACAAAGAAGACTTAATCCCACTCTGAAGGAGGTAGTAAGGAAAGAGGTGGTGAAGTTGCTTGATGCTGGGATGATTTATCCTATTTCAGATAGTGCATGGGTGAGTCCAGTTCAGACAGTGCCCAAGAAAGGAGGGATGACTGTGGTTAGGAATGAGAATAATGAATTGATCCCTACAAGAACAATCACTGGCTGGAGGATGTGTGTTGACTACATGAGACTCAATAAAGCAACCAGGAAGGACCATTTCCCTATTCCATTCCTGGACCAGATGCTGGAAAGATTAGCAGGACATGTTTTCTACTGTTTTCTGGATGGATACACGGGCTACAACTAGATAGTTGTGGCTCCGGAAGATCAAGTGAAGACTGCATTCACTTGTCCCTATGGAACCTTTGCATACCGGAGGATGCCTTTTGGCCTATGCAATGCACCAACAACTTTTTAAAGGTGCATGCTTTCCATATTCTCTGACATGGTAGAAAGGCGCATTGAGATTTTCATGGATGATTTTTCTGTGTTTGGTCCTACTTTTGATGCATGTTTAGAAAACTTGGACAATGTTTTGAAATGATGCCAAGATTGCAATCTTGTGGTAAATTGGGAGAAATGTCACTTCATGGTGACAAAGGGTATTGTTTTGGGACACAATGTGTCCAACAGAGGGATTGAAGTAGATAAGGCCAAGATCTCTGTTATTGAGAAACTACCCCCTCCCATAAATGTTAAAGGTGTGAGGAGTTTTCTAGGACATGCTGGTTTTTACCGTCGTTTTATTAAAGATTTTTCAAAAATTGCAAAACCATTGTGCAAGCTGTTAGGAAAAGATCAAGAATTTTTGTTTACTGATGACTGCTTGCATGCATTTAATGTGTTGAAAGACAAGTTGATCACTGCACCTATAATCATGGCACCTGATTTTTTATTACCATTTGAACTTATGTGTGATGCCAGTGATTATGCTGTGGGGGTAGTCTTAGGCCAAAGGAAGGATAAATTGTTGCATGTCATTTACTATGCCAGTAAGATTCTTAATGAAGCATAAAAGAATTATGCTACTACAGAGAAAGAGTTATTGACAATAGTGTACGCATTTGACAAGTTTAGGTTATATCTGCTAGGGTCCAAGGTTATTGTTTACACTGACCATGCAGCTTTGAAGTATTTGTTAACAAAGCAGGATGTTAAGCCCAGGTTACTCCGATGGATGTTACTTCAGCAAGAGTTTGAAGTAGAGATCAAAGACAAAAAGGGAGTGGAGAACTTGGTGGCTGATCACTTATCCAGGATCACAAAGACACATTTACAAGAGGGTCCAGAGGTGGTGATCACGGAAGAGTTCCCTGATGAGCAAATACTGGCCATAAGCACTATTTCCCAGTTGGTGCATGATCAAATCTTGTCTGTTGACACCCCACCATGGTTTGCTGATTTTGCTAACTACAGAGCTGCTGGAGCCATGCCAAAGTATTTCACTTACCAGCAGCGGAAGAAATTTCTGCATAATGTGAGGAGATATATCTGGGATGAACCATACCTCTTCTATAGATGTTCAGATGGAGTAATCAGAAGATGCATTCCAGAAGAGGAGCAAAAGAGTGTCTTATGGCACTGTTATGGTTCAGCCTATGGTGGCCACTTTGCAGGTGAGAGAACAGCAGCCAAGGTTTTGATGAGTGGCTTTTACTGGCCCACATTGTACAAGGATGCCAGAAAGTATGTGGAAGCATGTGACAACTGCCAGAGAACTGGGAACATCTCCAGGAGACATGAGATGCCTTTGAATAATATACTGGAGGTGGAGATCTTTGATGTCTAGGGTATGGATTTCATGGGACCTTTTCCCTCTTCCTACTCTAACAAGTATATCCTGGTGGCAGTTGATTATGTGTCGAAGTGGGTTGAAGCCATAGCCACGCAAACAAATGATGCTTGGGTTGTGATAGCATTCCTAAAGAAGAACATATTTGTGGGATTTGGAGTTCCAAGAGCCATAATAAGTGATGGGGGAACCCATTTTGATAACAGGTTTGTTGAAGCTGTTCTTGCAGAGTATAGAGTGAGGCACAAAATAAGTACTCCGTACCACCCTCAGACTTGTGGTCAGGTTGAGATTTCCAACAGGGAACTTAAAAGAATATTGGAGAAAACTGAGGGGAATGCTAGGACTCAATGGTCCAAGAAACTTGCTGACACCTTGTGGGCATATAGGACAGCATTCAAGACTCCTATTGGAATGTCTCCATTTCAGTTATCGTTTGGGAAAGCATGCCATTTGCCTGTTGGATTGGAGCATAGAGCATTATGGGCTGTCAAGTTCTTAAACTTTGACTTCAAGGCAGTAGGTGAGAAAAGACTACTGCAATTGGATGAACTGGATGAATTTTGTCTGTCTGCTTATGAGAGTGCCAGCCTATACAAGGAGAAGACCAAGTTATGGCATGACAGGAAGATCACACCCAGGGATTTTAAGGTGGGAGATCAGGTGCTGTTATTCAACTCCAGGTTGAAATTGTTTCCAGGGAAGCTGAAGTCCAGATGGTCTGGACCATTTGTAGTTAAGAGCATGAAGTCTTATGGAGCGGTGGAGATTTGTGCTTGGGATTCTGACCAGAGTTTTACTGTAAATGTTCAGAGATTGAAACTTTACATAAGATGTGCTGTGGACAGGCAACTGATTTCAGTTGCCTTGTTGGAGATAAGCTAGATCATACCTGTCAGGCTTGCGACGTTAAACACGCGCTGAGTGGGAGTCAACCCGTTGTATCAGGTTGTAACATTAATGTTAATACCATTTATAAAAAGAAAGAGAAGAGGGCAAAGTTTTGAAAAATTTTAAGAATTTTTTTTTTTACAAGTGCTGGGCGCTAAAACTTCTATTCTGGACGTTTTAGCGTCCTAAGAGTTGCATCACAATGAAACTCTCTGGCCATGAGCGCTAAAACATTCATACTGAACGTTTTAGCGTTCACCCAATGCATCAATTGCAAGCACTCTGGCCCAGAGCGCTAAAACGTCCCTGGTGACCGTTTTAGCGCGTTGCTGCACACAACGTGTGCACACTTTTCTGGTCCTGGGCGCTAAAACTTTTGGTTTCAACGTTTTAGCACCCTGTCACTTATTTGAAATACACGGGTTTTCCCTCACTTCTCTCACACTCACCCCTTTGTCTATATTTTTTCACTCACTCTCTCTCACATTGCACCCTTGAACTCTTCCATCGTTCTTCATCACATTTCCTCATATTCCATCCAGGTATGCATCAATATCTTCTTCCTCTCCATCATTTGTATTATTTTTATTTCTTTCATATTATTTAGAGTTTCCATACTTGATTCATGAACTATGTTGGTAATTCAATGATTATCTTTGTAAATATATGTTCATGCATGTGTGATGATGCTGTTTTCCATTTTTTTGGGGATGAGGGGTATCCCCAATCGGTTTACATAATCTGCCATATGCACACACATACAAGGTGTTCGACAGAATGCCTGACCCAGAAAAGCCAGGACGCTAAAACGCTGGTCACCCAACGTTTTAGCGCTCGGCCAGTTTAAAACACGCATAAGGCCAGGACGCTAAAACGTTCAGTGTGACCGTTTTAGCACCAAGGCCCTGCTGCATACATGCTTTTGATTGCTGAGTTTAGCATTGTGGAGGTGTTTACTCACATGATTTTGGATCCAATTCCATCACTACTTCAATTCTAAATCTAGGAATTTGATCCTCTACTTTTCCATGCTGTACTGACTTATCTCTTTTGATTTTTCAGGATCATGTCTACACCTCCACCTAAGAAGACCGGAAAGAAGAAGTCTAGGGTGTCTCAGGCATCTGAGCCTACACCACCTCCACCTACATATGATGCCCATTTCTGGAAGAGTACAGAGCATGAGGCCCGTTACACTGCCAAGACCTCTTCTATGCCATTTGTCCGGGAAAGGAAGTTTGTCCTGGACAAGGATGAGTACCCAGAGTTCCAGTCCCAGCTGCAAACTAGGGAATGGGTGACCTTTGGTGATATCCTAGTCGACAGCAGCCCAGCCATAGCACGAAAATTCTATGTCAATGCCTACAATGGTGATGAGGGTAGTAAGAGGACTTTTGTTAGTTGGGTGAGAGGCAAGAAAGACAAATATGATGCCCACACTATTCAGAAGCTTATGAAGATCCGGCATTGTGATTACCTTCACAACCAATGCTGCCAGTTCAAGAGAAATTAGCAGAAAATTGACATTCCACCCAGGAGACGGGACCCTGAGTTTGAGAGTTGGACCACGTTGGGGGCAGCTGAGCCCGTATTGCACACCATAGCCAAGCCTGGTACAAATTGGGAGATGACAAAGGATAAGGTGAATCCCAAGCTGCTGTGGTTAAGGCACCTTAATGGAGAGGCCCGAGTTTGGTTCCATTTCGTGGTCTCTAATGTTATGCCTTCCTCCAACCAAGCAGAGGAAATTCTGATGCGAGCTGTCCTGATATAGACCATCATGACCAAAGGGAAAGTGGTGCTTCCCATCCTTCTTCAGGACAGTATCTATGAGATGGCTCACTCTGATAGCAGTTCTGCTGCTTTGGGTCACTGTTCTTTGATCCAGCTTCTGTGCCAGAAAGCTGGTGTGGATGTTACTGATAATGGGGTGCCAACTAAATTGCACCCCAAAATTGATGCCAACCTGATCAAACAACAGTTGAAGATTGGAGGAGATGGACCCATAGGCCTGACACCTGGCAGGAAATCCATGGCTGAGGTAGATTCTGAGCTTGAACAGAGGATAAGATCTGGGGAGCAGTGGCTGATCAACACTGACATTCGTATGGGGCATTTACGTCGCCGTCTAGAGTTTATGCAGACGAGTCAGCAATCATTTCAGACTCACATGATTAAGATGCTGACCGCTATCTATGAGGCCCAGGGCTTAGAGACAGCTGCATTCCAGCCTGCTGTTTACCCTCATGCTGATACGAGTGAGACTGCTGATGCTGCTACTTCTGCCCATGCTGCTCAGGCCACTAAGGGAGAGACTACTGCTGCCCAGACTGCTACTGATGCTACTGCTGCTGATGATCTGATTGCTGGTGATGCTTTCGCTATGGATGAAGACCAGGCCGCTGATGATGAGTACAACGCATTGCCTGCTACTGATCCAGGATCAGATCTTCTGTTCACTAATGAGGAGGAGTCAGAGACTGACTAGTCTCCTGATGTTTTTACATTTTTTGTTATATGGTTTTATTGTGGTTTACTTTAGCTACATTTTGTTATTGGTTTTATTTTGTACATTGGTTAAGAACATTGAGATTCACTGTTTTGATTGATACACATTGCGATAGTACTGATGCTATTGAATGATATTTGAATGTGTTTCAGTGATCCACTATTGTTTAGATTTAAATTAGTTGCTAGGGACAGCAACGTTTAAATCTGGGAATTGGGGTGTGATTGAATGGCATGCGAACTTCATGGAGATGTCACACGAGTGGATGAGCCAAAACAGGGAAACATCTTAATCTCTTTTCTTTAGTTTTTCTTTGTGAATAAATTCTTAGTGTAGTTTAGATGTTAGTTTAGTTCAGAAATTGGATTTCAATTTTTTTATATGAAATTCCATGAGGATTTGACTGATCAGAATTTTAGATGACTGATCAAATTAAGGATACAATCTTATGCCTTGCATGTTGAGAAATGAAATGATTGCATGACTCATTCAATGTGTAAGAGTAAAGAGATTAGTTTTGATGCATAGAGAGAAAGTCAAGCATGCACTCTGAACTGTGAGGAAATTGAGCCTATACAGAAATTTTTTTGTTCAGAGAGCCAAAAACTTGTTGATTTAGCAAGTGCACTAGTCAAACAAGTAACAAAATGATGAGTAAAGATCGTTCCCACGAGGATTTGTGTCAAGCACTAATTAACCAAATGTTACTAAGTTGAATCAACCGAAAAATTCTGAATTGCATTGATTTCTTGTCATCCGAAATTGAAATTGCATAAAATTAAAGAATTGATAAACAAATAAGATGTGAATATAACTTAACAAGTAGTCAGATTTCAATTTCCCTCAAGCATGAATTTATGGATGAACCAATTTCCATTATGAATTATCTACTATGTGATGTTGATCAACTTTTTTCTTATCATCTCAAGATGTAATGTCTTACTACCCTGATAGATACATTAATCAGAAACCCCAATGTCTTGGTGATTCCTTTCTTAATACATGCATTAATCACTAAGGTCTTAAGACCACATCAGAATCCTAGCATTAATGTCTTGACTACTAGAACACTAATGATGAAGTTGTCAAAAATAGAGAAACAATGTAAACATGTCTGTTCTACACTATTTATCAACATGAAGAATTAATCAAGACAACTTCATACAATCACATAATAGATAAACAAAACATCTAATTAACCATTCATAAATTCAAACTTGAGTTCCATTGAATCAGACTACAAAGGACTCTACTCAGACATAATTGAAATACAAAGAAAGGAAGAAGAAAGATCAAACTCCATTGTCATGATAGTAAGTCTTCAATCTTCAACTGCAATTACATATGAAACACTAACTAATACAACACTACTCCTAAGAATTTTGAAAGTAAGAGAGAGAAGTCAGATCAGAGGATCTGATATATGAGAGAGAGAGATGTGATGGATCCCAGAAATGTGAAGGCCCTTTCCTTTTATAGTGTTACAAATTACAACTGAAAACTAACATGGGCGCTAAAACGTTCTATATGGGCGTTTTAGCGTCCATGTTTGACGGATGTCCAACTGTTTTCAACTAACTTGGGCGCTAAAACGTGAGCTGTTGAACGTTTTAGCGTCCATGTCTGGTGAATGCTCAACTGCTTCCAACCAACTCCAACGCTAAAACACTTGGCTTGGATGTTTTAGCATTCGATACCAGAGTCTTTTTGTAGCAGCAGGGCGCTAAAACGTTTGGTCAGGGAGTTTTAGCGCCCAAGACCAGCAACTTTCGTCCTTAGTTTGCAGCAGCGCACTAAAACGTTCTGTGTTGGACGTTTTAGCGCTCAGCACCAGCAACTTTTGCCTTCAAATTGTAGCAGCGCGCTAAAACGGTATGTGTGGACGTTTTAGCACTCAACACTTGAGCATTCTCCCTTTCTCTAGAATCTTCTTTTTCTCTCTGCTGCTCCTTGAGCTTCATTTCCCTACAAGACAATGTAGATTTTCAACAAAGCTTTCAGAACTTACACTTGAGGGATTTCCAGAACATTAACCTCTTTTTCATCCAATTAATCACACAAATTAATACAAATTCATGCTGAAAAACCTGATGAACTAGGGGTTTATCACAATTCCCAGATTTGGACATTGCTGTCCTCAGTAATGAACTTGCAACAGAGAAAGATTCAAGATTCTTTATAGATGAAACTCATGAGGATGGACTTTAATTAACAAAAGATCACATTGATACAACTTATAACCATGCAATCTCTTATTCCTTAGGACTTGCCCAACATCATATGTGGCTTTTCAACAGATCAGTAAAGATGATATACAGAGACTTTCCAAACAACAACACCTCCTCACTAGGATCTACTAAAAAATTATGAGAATTTTAACACTCTTGCACACTAGTGTTTAAGGATGTACTTAGCACTCATTCTTCACTACACTCAAACTGCCATAAGCTTGCCCATCTTCTCACTATTCATAGTAACAATGATCCATAAGGTAGATCAAAAAGGTTTTGGTATGATTAGCAATGAGGCTTGGTGTGTGGCTTGACTAGAGGTAAGAATTTCTGTGAAAGGGGAAGTTCAGATCAAATGAATCAGATTCAGATAAGAGGGAATTCACAATAATTAATCAATTTCTTCCTAATTCCCTCAACTTTCTTCCTTTTCATTCCTTGTTCTTTTCTTTGAACCTTTCTTCCTCCTTTTCTTCCTGACACTTTGTGTCTTTAACAAAAAAATTTCTTTTTTTTTTCTTTTTCTTTCAGACACTTTGTGTCTTTAATACTCCTCCCTGTCTCTTCCAAACACTTTGTGTTTCACAACCTTTTCTTTCTTTTCCTTCTTTCTTTCTTATGTTTCAAACACCTTGCATTCACTTATTGCAAAAACACTTTCCTCCCCACAGAACACTCCATCCCTTATCACTTATCTAAAACTTTTAATCTGAAGGATTGGAATAAATGTGTTTCTTGGCTTGATAGACAACAGGCTAGGCTCAAGTGTTTCATGCAATGGGAACTTAAAGGTTGGCCATTTGACTTTCTAGTTCAAGAAGGAAATGTCCCTACCCTACACATCATCAACCATTTCAAGCAAGAAACAAGGCAAGTTCTAGAGTTACTCATGCAATGAGAGGGATAAAAATTCCATAAAGCTAAAATAAAACAAACAAGGGCGTTGTTGTAGCACTGCTCCCGCAGCAACCATGGGCTCCGCCACCATCCACTGTATCTCATCCGCCAGAATAGTGCAGGGACCCACCGAATTTAATGATCTCTCTATCAAACCCTAGCCTCACCCTTTGACTTGTTGGATCTCTCTCAACAAACCCTCAAAATCTCTTCCAAGTGTTTCCCCCACTTTCTCTCTCTAAAAGAGAGGGTGACTAGCCTCAAAGAGAGGCTCCCCTTTTTCTTGACAAGATGTCTTTCATGAACTTTGCATAGCTAGGCATCTGTTTAAGAGCCTCTACCAATGGAACATTGATATGCAATTGCTTCAGTACATCCATGAACCTTTTGAATTGCTTGTCATCTTGCTGCTTATGAAGCCTCTGAGGAAAATGAGGTGGTGGTCTACTTTCTTTGTCAACAGGCTGACTATGCTGCTTCCCTGCTGCAACATTCTGTTCTAGACTTTTGGTCTGACTGTCAACCTGTTACACTCCAATTTCTTCTTCCACAACAACCTGCTCTCCTGCATTCTGGCTTTCTGACTCATTCATCTTGTGGTGATCTTTAATATGGTCTGGTTCATCTATAGCCTTTCCACTCTTTAATGATATAGCCTTGATTTGCTCTTTTCCTTCTCTTCTTGGATTTTCAGTGTTGCTAGGCAGTGTGCCTACGGGTCTGCTCCTCATGGCATCAGCTAATTACCCTACTTGATTCTCCAAGTTCTTTATTGATGCTGATTGACTCTGAATAGTAGCATCATTCCTTGCCATGAAGTCTTTCAGCATATTTTCCAACGAACTAGAGTTGTCAGATTGCTGTCTAGTTTGTTGGTATTACTGCGGCTGCTACTGCTGCTAAAATGGTGGCCTTGGCATCTGCTGTGCTGGAGCATAGTTTGATCCTTGCTGTTGCCCTTGAGAGTAAGGCAATTTGTTGTTGTTCCTCCATCCTTGATTGTAGGAATTTGAATATTGATTGTTCCTGTTGTAATTTCTTACAAAAAACACTGATTGAGGATTTTGAGGGCAATCGTCATAACTATGGGGACCAGTACAGAAAACACATGTTACAACATTAGAATTATTAGAAATAGCATGTGCTTGCTGTGGCTGTGCTTTAGCATCAGTGCTCAGATTCAAATTTTTGAGGGTACTAGTCAGAGTGGAAATATGTGCTGATAGTGATGATATAGCATCTAGCTCGAGTACTCCTGCAGCCTTCTGCTGTGCAATTGTCCTCTCAGATGGCCATTGATAATTGTTATTTGCTATCCTCTCCAAAATTTGGTAGGCTTCTGTAAATGTCTTATCCAAGAGGGATCCTCCAGATGATGCATCTACTATGCCACGGGTTTGCTCATTCAGCCCATTGTAGAAGGTTTCCATCTGAAGCCATTCGGGTATGCCATGGTTGGGGCATTTCTGAAGTAGTTTTTTGAATCTATCCCAGCTTTCATATAATGACTCTCCTTCTCTCTGCTGGAATGATGTGATCCCACTCCTTAGTTGAGCTACCTTGACTGGTGGGAAGAACTTGACTAAGAACTTTTCAGCCAAATCTTCCTATCTTTTTATTGAATTAGGGGCTAGAGTGCTCAACCAAGTCTTAGCCCTGTTGGCTAATGAATAAGGAAATAGCTTCAACTTAATTGCATCAGTTGTGACTCCTTGTATTTTGAAGCTATCTGCCACGTCCATGAAATTCTTCAAGTGCAGATATAGGTCTTCACTTGGCATTCCATTGTACTGGCCAATTGTCTGCAGCATGCTGAACATCACGGGTTTCAGCTTAAAGTTTGCTGCTGCAACCTCAGGTTGCACAATCTCAGAATGGAGATTGTTAAGTGTGGGGACTCCAAGTGATCTAATAGGTGCTTCTTCTTGGTCATCCCTATTCATAGATCCTTCTACTTCCATGTCTGCAGTTCTAGGTATTGCTACAGCTCTGTTCTATCTCTCCCTTCTTCTCCTTGCTCGAAAAGTTCTTTCAATCTCTGGATCAAATGCAACTTCTGACTGATTGGGAGGTATGTTCATATACTAGCTGGAGCACCTGATGAGACAGAAAGAAGATATGATTTAAATATCACTTCACAAAAAGAAAATAACTTTATAATAATCCCCGGCAACGGCGCCAAAAACTTGTTGTGCAATTTCACAATCAACTGAATCACACAAGTACGCAAGTGCACATATCAACAAGTAATAAAGTGGATGTGTGAGTCCAGATATCGTTCCCACAGAGATTATATAATGCTATAGCTTCTATGAAGCAACCAAGGAAACAAAGATGATTTGTTGAGAAACTAATGACTAAATTAACACTTAAGAAGTAAAGTAAAATAAACTAAGACTAATGATTAACTAACAATGATTCAGTAGCAAACGAAGTGTTTCAAATGTATCAAGACAGATTGGAATCAATTTCCCCATTAATGCAATTTCACCAGAATGCAGTAACCATGCTACAACAATTATCCAAACAGTAATCAGAACATCAATGCATGCAAGGGCTCTCACCAACAATACATGTATACTAAGTTCCACATCTCTATGGCCAACAAAGTTATGAATTCATTAAGTTCAAGTTCCATTTGATTTTGTGGTGTAAGTGATCTCTCTACTCACAATTAACTAATGTTACTTAGCTAAACCACAATGCTTAACAACATTCAGAAATTACCTATATCTCTATAGCATAAATCCTAATTATCTTGCAACCCTCTCTCGACGAATCAACAAGATTAAAGAAAATATAACACTTTATTAAGCAACCGAAAGGAAAATCATGTAGCAAAGTTTAGGCAATACTATTTACATCACAATAAGGATACTCTATCACCCAATCCTAACAAGTTAGCCCATAATTGGGTGGACAGAAACAACAAGGAAAGAATAAGACTCCATAAAACTAAAGTAAAGAAAACAGGGACGTTGCTGTAGCACTGCTATCACAGCAACCATGAGCTCCACCACCATCAACCTTGCCTCAGCCGCCGGAATAGTGCAGCAGGTTACTGGGTTCAATGATCTCTCAATTGAACTTCAGCTCCCTCATTTGGTCCGCGAGATTTCTCCCAACGAACCCTCAAATTCCTCCCAAGTGTTTCTTCCACTTTCTCTCTCTAAATCTGCCTCCAATTGGGTGTCTCAAAACATATCAACCGTCGTTTCTTTGTGCAGGGTACGTTCCTTTATAAGCTTTGACATTCTGGGCTTCAATCATCTCTTTTCTGTCCATGCAAATCATCACTCAAATCTGCCTTGTGATCGATTGGAATTGGTACTCTATTTTGCTGTCATGCTGACAGAGTGTGTTGTGGCATATCTCACAGAATTCTTTCCATTTTTACAGTTCAGATTCGAATCCGATTTGTAATCAGTGATTCGATGAAGATTATCTTGTGACTTCTTGATGATTTTGAGCGTGTATTCAAATCATATCTTTTCGTACACGTTCAGAAGCTTCTTCCATCGAATTGGGCTTGGATCCATGGCTTGCTGGTGCTGATGTCAACAGTATGTACTGCTGACCTCATCTGCATTGCTACAACACTACTTCCCGATGCTACAACATTGACCTACAGTAAAATAACAAGTGCATTTAAATGTTTCCAATACCTCAATTTATGTCCAAATACTCATAATTAACATAATTCTCAATTAAACCATGAAATCACAGAATTCATGCATTAAACATAAAAAATCAAGAGAATAATATGTAATCATAACACCAAAACATCACATTTAAGCCCAAAATAACTCTCTTTTGGAGAGTTATCACATTCCAAACTCAAAATGTTGCTTGTCCTCGAGCAACAAAACACTCCTCAGGTTTAACATTCATCAACTCAGTAACTTCTGTATCAAAGACCATTGTTGAGATTCTCCAGATTGCAGCATCATTGCTACAACATTGTGCAGTTGATTGTTGATCTTCAGCCATCATCCTTACTTCAACTTCAGTATTTCTTGTTGGCTTCATCTTCTCAGGGATTCATAACTTTTGGATGATTCAGTGTGTGTGTGCTAGGAACTTGCTTCTTGGGTTGATCCATCTTGGAGCTTCAAATTAAAAATCATTAGGCCTAGTTGCTTGACTCATGCTCTGTCAGGATTGAATCCACATCCTTGTGTACAAGACCTGAAGGAAAGAGTGTCCACCTTGCATTTTTAGCTTTGCCTTCCTCTTTTGTCTAGTGCTTTTGCACTTAGTCTATTTTTGGGGTTTCCCTCTCTCTCTTTTTCTTTTGACTCCATTTTCTTGAGGAAGAATTCTTTGTGCATTGGCACTTTGTTGCTTGGCTTCTTTCACTATTATAGCCCTCAAATCTGTCTCATGTGATGGGATTCAAACCCAGCAAATTGTTGAACCCTAAGCCCTCTTCCCCAATTCATTACTTGATTTCTCTTGCCTTGAATTGATCCTTGTGCTTAAATGGTTCATCCATTGGCCTTTTACCCTGAGTTGGTTCTGTTTTTCAAGTCTTACTTGGGTTTCCATTTAGAGTTTGGCTTTAACCACTGACTTTCATGCTTACACAGTGCTGTAGCAATCTTGCAGCAATGCAGATTATAACAGAATAGGCAAGGATACAACATTGCCTGATTGATGTTATGCTAAACCCTTCAGGATTTTTAACTCAGCATCAGTACTGAGTTTTCTTCTTGTTCTTAACTCAGCATCAATACTGAGTTTGCTCCTTGAGTCCCTTATTTTCTCTCTATATTTTGCCTAACTTCAGAATAAAACTAGAAACAAAACACACAGAATATTGAACAGAAAATACTTCCTACAACATGCAATTTCTTACTAAGTTCTTTTTCAATTAACAAGAGGATAGATATACAACAGACAAAGAAAAGAAAAACAAAGAACAAAACAACTTTTCACAAATTATTTAAAAATCAGAGGAGATCAATCACTATCCCCTTCTTTTTCCTCTTCTTCTTTTTCTTTTTCTTCTGCTGCCTCATCCTCTTCTTCTGCTGCTGCTTCTTCTTCTTCAGATGCTGCAGCCTTACTCTGGCCTTCTTTCTGTTCAGGAGCTTTGAGAAAACCAAGTTGAGCTAGGATGAAATTGTCCATGTTATTCAGTTTGTCCATGATTTCCTTCCTGGTCTCCATTTGGTCGTTCTCAATCTTCTTCAGTCTGTCGTCGATCCTCTTCTTCCAGATTGAATCTTCTTCCCCTGCTACTGTGGAAGTTGATGCTGCAGCATTCTTTCCTCGGGATTTTGGTGAAGATATAGTTTCTCCAGCAAGTACCTTTGCCTTCTTGCTGACCCTTTCAGTGGTGTAGGGTGTGATTGGTTCTGTGATCTGGAAACGTTCCTCATCATCAGCAATGGGAACATTGGCTTCCTGGCATAACTGGGTGATCAATCCAGGGAAGAACAGGTAGCCAGTATCGGTTTTGGAGCAAGCCACAATTTCGGCTTGAATAATACGACCCACATCAATGGGTCTTCCATCCAGAATACAAGAGAGCAATATTGCTCTTTCCTTGTTCACAGTCTCAGTGTGGGAAGTAGGCTTTAGCCTACTCTTCAAAAAATGGTACCACACCCTTGCTTCGAGCTTCAGTGCACTTCTCAGAAAAGAGAGACTCTTTTGGGCCGACTCAGTCCATGTCGTCCCCTCCACACACAAGTCCTCAAGGACTTGTTTCAGAAATTCCTCATCATTGGTGGTCTTCAGACCTTGATACTCATCCACAATGGTGGGCAAGTTGTACACCCTCTTGATGGTAGCATTGCTGAAGGATACACTTGTTCCTCTGACCATAACCTTAGTGGATTTGCTCTGAGGCATGTTGGCATGGAATTCCTAACAATAGGGATTACTGCTTCATCTTTAAGGAGACAAAATTTCCCCCATTGATGTGCAGCGATGATGTTGGTGATGTATGGGTCATATGCCCCAGCATCAATGCTGACTTGCACGAAACCTCTATCAGAGAGGAGATTCCTCTTCAGCATAACTTCATGCCTCTTTACAGCCCGTTCATTGATGAAGGTAGGTATGGCTTCCAGTTTCTTAGGGGTGCCAGAATGTTTCACGTTCATCCCCCTAATCTTTCCACTCCTTGTTGATGTGCCTTCCATTGCTATGACTCCAAACTCAGTTGTTTGCTCTCGGTTATGATTAACAATGGGGACTCCAAACTCAGTTTCTCACTTTGGCTCTTTGGAACAACCTGGAGTTTCTTTCAGGATTGAGAGAAAATGAAAATAAAGAGAAAATGGGTACCTTTTGCACGATCAGAGAGGAGATAAGGATGCAGGGACGTTGACAGCTTTTTATAACTGCTTCAGGGCCATTTGCAGCATTTTTATTGGCCCAACTAACTGCTCAACCGCAGGGCATGATTACCTCTCTCCTCCAACGTTCCAGTTTTAAATGCTCAACGGTCCTGTTGGGTTAATCAGCAAAACCCACGCTGTAGCATCCTTTGGGCCTTTCCTCCACTTTCAGTGGCCTAACGCGACCCAATTTCTTCCTGGCCCACAACTCTTTTGTTGTAGCCTGTGATTATGTTGTGACATTACTACAGCACTGAATTTCTTTCTTTTTTTCTTATCTGATCCCAGAAATTAAGAACTTAGAATTAAATCACATGCTTCCTAATTGACAAAATTAATGAAAATGCTTAATTAAATCAAAATGAATTGCTAGTATCCTAGGGCTGCCTCCCTAGAGCGCTTGATTTTAAGTCTTTAGCTTGACTTGCTCTTTCTTGGACTCAATTGGGCTCTCCCAAGGAGATAACAAACTTCTCCTTGTCTGCATGACCTCCCCAATAATGCTTAAGTCGTTGGCCATTAACTTTGAATGTATCTCCCCCTTTTTCGCTCATAACTTCAACAGCTCCATGTGGGAATGCTTGGACCACTCTAAAAGGTCCTGAGCACCTTGACTTAATTTTTCCTGGAAATAACTTGAGCCTTGAATTGAATAGTAGCACTTGCTCTCCTTGCTCAAAGCTCTTATGCAGAATATTTTTGTCATGCCATTTTTTCATCTTCTCTTTATACAACTTGGCATTTTCATATGAGTCCAGCCTGAATTCATCAAGCTCATTAAGCTGCAGCATTCTATTTCCCCCTGCTGCTTTAGCATCCAAATTCAGCTTGGTTATTGCCCAATAAGCACTATGCTCCAGCTCCACAAGAAGATGGCATGCCTTCCCATGCACAATTTTGAATGGTGATGCAC
>NW_026895494.1:0-16282 GCF_033153095.1 Gastrolobium bilobum
AAGGAATAAATTATTAAGCATATGATTACCTCCCACCACCAATATTACTCGAACCTCCTCTACATAGTGGTGCTCCACAACTCAGTTGGGACCCACTGTTTAGTTGAGTAAGAGTAGTATTAGAAGTGTTAGACACTTAGGGTGCTGGTTAATGCTTAACTGAGGCATAAGTTGCAGGCCCAGCCGGGCTTATGGGCTTAGGGTAATAATGCTAGGTTGGTTGCATGAGATGCACCACTAAGTGACAAGGAGTTGTCATCCTAATGTTAAGAGAGGGTATGAGATACTGTTGATTAGGATCAACCCATTATTTAAATTAATCTTGCGGTCTCAGACGAGGGTTAAAATAAATAATCGCACTCTTAATCTCACTAAGGTAAAATCTAAAAGTAGATTAACCCTAAGTCAAATGGTAAGGGTCATTGACTTAGATAAAATAGTGGGAGGGGCAATTTATTTAAAGTCTTTAATAAATTGTAACACGACAATATATTAATTAATCTTTCTTTACATTTTTTTTTCAGTTTTTAGTATGACTAATCCACTGTCACTGCGCTCAATACTTGATACAAATGATCTGACCGGATCAAACTTTATGGACTGGTATCAGAACCTGAGAATTGTTCTTAGGGCCGAAAAGATTGCCTACGTACTTGATGGTGCATTACCCGTAGCTCCTAGGGAAGGGGAAGATGGGTTCGCGGAATATGATTTCGAGGCCCACAAACAACACATGGATGACGATACGATGGCAGTATGCATCATGTTGGCATCCATGTCGCCTGAACTGCAAAAGCAGCATGAGCATATGGATGCTCCCTCTATTGTCTTACATCTCAAGGAGTTGTATGACGTTAAAGGCAGGCATGAGATGTATGAGGCCTCTAGGGAACTGTTCTCTTGCAGGATGTCTGAGAACATGTCTGTTAGCAGTCATGTTCTTAAGATAATCGGGCTGATTGAGAAGCTAGGAAATCTAGGCTTCTTGATGGATGCCGAACTGAGTAATGACTTAGTCCTGGCCTCACTTCCACCTTCCTTCAGTCAATTCATAATGAATTATAACATGCATGGGATGCTTGTGAGCTTGCCTGAATTGTTAAGTATGTTAACAACTGCTGAAGTGTTTATCAAGAAGGATAGGACACAAGCTCTTCTGATTGGTGGGCCTAGCAAGGCCAAGGGTAAGGGTGAGGAGCCTACTAAAGGTGACTCCCTTAAGCCCAAAGGAAAATCCAAGAAGAAGAAGGGTAAGAAAGAATCCAAGGACAAAGGTGATGCTGAGTGCTTCCATTGTGGCAAGAAAGGCCATTCGAAGAGGAATTGTCCAGACTACCTGAAGAGTGTGAAGGACAAGAAGCATGGTGATGCTTCTGCCTCAGGTACTTTCATGATTGAGATAAATTATTCTTATGCTAATCCGACTTCATGGGTATTGGATACCGGTTGTGGTTCTCATATCTGCAATATGTTGCAGGTGCTTAGGAGCCCAAGGAGATTGGAGAGAAACGAGGTGGATCTTCGCGTTGGCAATGGAGCAAGGGTTGCTGCTCATTCTGTTGGAGATGCCGACCTTATTTGCCTACGGGCCTTTTATTGCATTTGAATAATTGTCTTTATGTTCCGAACATTTCTAGAAACATTATTTCTATTTCTTGTTTAGAACAAGATGGTTTTAATTTTAGTATTAAGAATGGTACATTTTCTATCATTTTGAATGATATTGTTTATGGTACTGCTTTATTAATAAATGGACTGTATGTTCTGGAAATGGGAACTGAAGTGCTCAATGTAGTTGTGAAACGACCTAGGATAGATAATCAATCTTATCTTTGGCATTGTAGACTAGGGCACATAAACGAAACAAGATTGTCTAGGATGCATGCAGATGGATACCTAGATTCCATGGATTCGGAATCCTATGGACAATGTGAATCTTGTCTAGCTGGGAAAATGACTTGTCACAAGCCCAAGGGGCTTGAGAGTCATAGGGCTAGTGAGTTATTAGAACTCATTCACACTGATGTTTGTGGGCCAATGTCTATAGAGGCTAGAGGAGGATACTCCTATTTCATTACATTTACTGATGACAAATCAAGATTTGGGTACGTGTACCTAATGAGATATAAATCCGAAGTCTTTGTAAAGTTCAAGGAGTTTAGGAATGAAGTAGAGAAACAGCGTGGCAAGATGATTAAGACATTACGATCAGATCGTGGTGGTGAATATCTGAGCCATGAGTTTCAGGATTATCTTAGAGAAAATGGAATTCTCTCGCAGTTTACTGCACCTTACACACCACACCAAAATGGTGTCTCCGAAAGGAGAAACAGAACCTTGTTAGACATGGTCAGGTCTATGATGAGTGAGACCCAACTTCCAAAATCATTTTGGGGACATGCCCTAGACACAGCGGCATACCTTCTAAATAGGGTACCGTCTAAATCTGTTCAGACCACACCATATGAGATATGGAATGGTAAGAGACCCAACCTGAGTTACCTCAGGGTATGGGGATCGCCAGCTTATGTCAAAGCGTTGGCATCAGACAAGTTTAGTGCTAAGAGTACTAAATGTCTATTTATGGGGTATCCCAAAGGTACTAAGGGATACTACTTTTACTCCATGGATGAACACAAAGTGTTTGTGTCAAAGAATGCTGAGTTCCTTGAGAAGGATTTGATCTCTCAAGGAGCCAGTGGGAGTAAGATTGATCTTAAAGAAGTTCAAGAACCACATGAACAAATTGAGGAACCCAAGTCTGCTCCGCAGGCGACGTTCTCCAATGGAGAAGTAAACACACAACTCCGTAGGTCAACGAGGGGCATCCATCCATCTGAGAGGTATGGGTTTGTGATTGAGATTTAGCAAACCGTCGAGGATGAAGAACCAAGTAACTACGAAGAGGCGGTCAAGGATGTTGACTGTTCTAGATGGCTTGAAGCCATGGAATCTGAAATGGATTCGATGTATCAAAACAAGGTATGGACCTTGGTTCCTAAACCGCAAGGAATAGTTCCTATTGGTAACAAATGGGTCTTTAAAAGAAAGACTGATGCAGATGGCAACGTTCAGACCTACAAAGCTAGGTTGGTTGCGAAAGGGTATCGTCAAAGACAAGGAGTTGACTATGATGAGACTTTCTCACCTGTTGCCATGATCAAATCTATTAGGATCATGCTTGCAATAGCGGCATATCACGACTATGAAATTTGGCAAATGGATGTCAAGATCGCCTTCTCGAATGGGTTCTTGAAGGAGGATGTGTACATGACACAACCTGAAGGCTTTGAAATCAAAGATCAGGAGCATATGGTATGCAAACTTCAAAGGTCGATATATGGGCTAAAGCAAGCATCAAGGAGTTGGAATATTCGTTTTGATGAAGTCGTTAAGAGTAACGGTTTTATCAAGAACGAGGATGAACCTTGTGTTTACAAGAAGGTTAGTGGGAGTAATGTCGTCTTCCTAGTACTTTATGTAGATGACATATTGTTATAGGAAATGACATCCCCACATTACAAACAACGAAAAAGTGGCTTTCAAAAAGCTTCACCATGAAGGATTTGGGAGAGGCGGCCTTTATACTTGGTATAAAAATCTATAGAGATAGATCAAACAGGCTGCTGGGTTTATCTCAATCCACGTATATTGACAAGAGGTTTAGCATGGAAGGGTCGAAAAAGGGGTTTTCTTCCCGTCAGTCATGGGGTACATCTTTCAAAGGCCATGTCTCCTAAGTCACAGGCTGAGAAGGATCGCATGAGTGGAATTCCATACGCTTCGGCTATTGGATCCATCATGTATGCCATGATATGTACGAGACCAATGTCTCATATGCTTTAATCATTACGAGCAGATACCAGTCGGACCCTGGAGAGGGTCATTGGACAGCAGTCAAGACCATCCTTAAGTACTTAAGAAGAACTAAGGATGTGTTTCTGGTCTATGGTGGGGTTGATGAGCTAACAGTGAAAGGGTTCACTGATGCCAGCTTTCAAAGTGACAAAGATGACTGCAAGTCACAGTCAGGGTTCGTATTCACCTTAAATGGTGGGGCAGTATCTTGGAAGAGTTCCAAGTAGGAGACAACAACAGATTCAACGACAGAAGCTGAATATATAGCTGCTTCAGAAGCGGCTAAGGAGGCCGTGTGGATCAAGAAGTTCATATCTGAACTTAGGGTGGTTCCAAGCGTGGATGAGCCCATACAGTTGCTGTGCGACAACACTGGAGCCATTGCGCAGTCAAAGGAACCTAGGTCTCATCAAAGATCTAAGCACGTGCTCCGCAGATATCACCTGATTAGAGAAATCATTGATAGAATGGACGTAAAGATGGATTATGTTCCCACAGATGATAACCTGGCTGATTCTATGACAAAGGCTGTATCTCAGAGAAAACATGATAGTCATTATGAGGCTTTGGGTATACGACTTAGGTCTGATTTGCTCTAGGCCAAGTGGGAGCTTGTTAGTATATGGATGTCCTAGAGACAATCTTTTGATTAGATTAGGACATATGTAGACCTTTTATATTGTCGCAAATAAAAGCACTATTTATCCTGTTTCATATTTTGTCTCAATATTACTATTAATATTTATATGAGTAACTGGATAAACCCCTTGGAATAAAATAGGTATCTCTTGAGTATCTGTAATGAGATCACGATCATGAGGATTCAAGGATATTGCATGTTTATTCCTAATTTTATGTTCCTAGTCTAGAGACACTGAGAATGGGGATCAGTGATCTCGGGTAAGACTAGCACGACTTATCTACTTGTATTTGGATGCAAGGTAAAGACCTCATGAGCTACAGATATAGAGATGTCTTAGCTAAAGTCGTGGGTGGACCTATAAGGGTATAGCTCGCACTGAACATACCCACAAAGAGACTCTATGAGGAACTCTCACAGAGAGTATCATTAGAGTAGTCTCTTTATATTTGGGTATGTCTTTCCTAAGACCAGAAGTTATTACCTAGACTGTGTTCTAGAAGGCAAAGCATGCTTTGATTGTGCACCTCGTCTGCCTGAAACATGGAGACTCATTGGTATACTGTTGGGCTTTACCTGAAAGAACACAGGGCTAGGGTGATAAGCTGAAGGAATTCGACAAATCTCTGTGAGAGATTAGGTTATCTGTAAACAGGAGAAATCGGGATGACATTTACAAGGACTCGAGAATCTATGCATAGTAAAAGAGATCATAAGATGATGCCTTTTAGAGTCTGTAAATTGAAGATTCCCTATTTCGAATAAAGCTTACCCTAAACCGCAGGGGTTGATACGCTTCCTTACCCTAGGTTTTATGGGAAGGTAACCGAGACGAAAGGAAATATATACGGCAACCAAATATGTGTAATAGGATGATCAAGTCATTAATCTAACTAGTTCTGGGGCAACAAAGCATTGCTAGTGCTCTGTGTTGTCATTAGATGGGTTGTGGGCTTATTGGCCCAAGCCCATTTATGTCAGTGGCTATGTTGGACCTAATGGGTCACACACTAACACCTAATTGTCTAGATGCTCTAGCATTAAAGGTATTGGGCCTAACAATTGTTATTAGCCCAAGAAGTAGTTTGGAACTCCACAGATACGGTGGAGGGCGCATGGATCAAAGTAATGGGCTTGGATAGTCCAAGACATTACTAATTAATTTAATTAGTTAAATTATTTATCAAATGTTTAAATTTTGAATTTTGAATTTCAAATTTGAAATTTGAATTTTGAATTTGAATTTTGAATTTTGAATTTTGAATTTTGAATTTGAAATTTGAAATTTGAAATTTGAATTTTGAATTTGAAATTTGAAATTTGAAATTTGAATTTTGAATTTTGAATTTAGAATTTGAATTTGAATTTAAAATTTAAGTGTTTGAAAGTTTGAATTCAAATGTTTGAAATTCGAATTTGAATTGGCTATGAAAAGTTGTTTCATAACAAAAGGATAAGATGAGATCTTGTTGGAACATATCAGGAGGAAATCTTTTGGACATAATCCAAGGATAATGGGGTGCTGATTTTGGCTAGATTTGATCATCAAAATCAGCTCCAGAAGATACGGTCTGTTGGGAGAATATTTGAGTGAGTTGATTTAAGTTTGAAATGCAACTAACTCAAATGTATCTGGTCACCTTTTAGGCTATATGGGGCGCACCATATAGCTGATTATATGATGATTCATGATCAGATTTCTGACTAGGTTTTGAACTTAGTCTCATGAGAATATTCTGGGATGTTGTAGGCAATTTTTGAAATGCAACAACTCCACTTATTCTCTCCCCAAGGGCACCACTTTGATCAGATTTTTGGGAGAAAAATCTGATTTGTTTTTGAAACTTAAAAGGCTCCTCTTGTGTGCTTAAGGAGCAGTTAGTTCCTCCTTAGGTTTGTGTGAAAAAGCCAGGCCTTTCTCTACTCATCTATGCGCCCCTTGTGAGGTTTTCTCTTAGAACACTTCACTCTTCTAAACACTTTTACCTAGCCTCCTGCATCACACACTGAGCGCATAGCAAGCCTTATTGTGGTGATCAATCGGCGATCTTACTGGAAGGAGTTCCTGTATCTAGACGCGGGTGGTGTGGATCAACGTTAGAGGGTCTGAACCCTTCAGACCTACCTTAATCATCTTGAGTTTTCACGAACAAGGTATGACATACGTCTTAAAGTATGTATCTTGATATGCATGTGTGTTCCGCTTGCGAAAAATTTTGTTTTTCCCTCACGCATGTTTCGGCCTTCAAGGCCAATTCTACTTTCAAGTGGTATCAGAGCCCGGTTACTTTACCATAGACGGGTGATGGTACCTTGTTTGTGAACCTGTTTGTCACGGTTAAAATTTCTTTAAAGAGTTAAAGATTCAATTTTTATGTATGGATTTTAATTTACAATACTTTAAACGGTTAAAGTTTTGTTTTTTGTTTTTTTTAAGAACATCTTAATTTGATTGCTGTGTTCATATATCTATATGTATTCATGGTTATCATTCTTTTCTTTATGAAAGTTTTAAAAGGAAACACCTTTTTGAAAGGTGGAGTTCGACCATGAAAGGTGTTTTGAACACCTTGATTGTTTTCTTATTTTTCATGAATTGTTTCATGAGCAAAGCATGTAATAAAGATTTTCGAAAATTAATCTCATATACATTAGTATATGGTTCGGCCATCAAGTGTAGATGGCTACATGCATGGTTTAAATTTTATGTTCTTTGAGAAAGAGTCAATAAAATTTGAGTTATATCAATGGTTGTATATAATTCGGCCAATTGAGAAATCTAAGAAAATTTTAATTTCAATTTTTTGTTTTGGATGTTTAATTGTTAAATATCAAGACATATGTGAAAAACATATTATATGATAATATTTTGTACTTGTGAGTTGTCTAACATTTCAGGTGCAAAAGAGGAAGGGGATGGTCATGGTGCCCGAAGTTTAAATTTCGTTGGACAAGTGGCTTCAATACTCAAGAGGGGGGGTTAATTGAGTTTTACAAAATCTTTTCGCAAAGTACCTCCTTTTATATATTAAATACTATTTCTTCAATGAAGTGATTTAATAAGTCAAAAAACTAAATGTAGTGAACAACAAAGTAAGCAAGCGAATATATAAAGACAATCTAAGATGCAATTTTAATACTTAAATAAAGAGATTAAGGATAGAGAAATTGCAAACTAGATGTATCCTGGTTCGGTCACCACCACCGTGACCTACGTCCAGACTGAAGCCGCTCGATCAAGTCTTTTCACTAACTATCAAGCTTGAAGGTGCTTGACAAACCACTACAACCTTTCAAGACTTCGGGCTCTTGATGCCTTGCACTTTTTCACTCCAAATTTTCTTAGGAATTTGGTGACCTTTTAAGTGTGTAGGGTTCACTCCCCTAGCTACTCAAGTAATCAAGGAAGGTGTTTAATAATTGCTAAGTACTCTCAAAGTACAAATAACACAAGTTGAAGAACAATGGTATATGACACTCTCATAAGAATAAAGCTCAAATAGAATTTATGATCAAGAAGACAAGAATAATGCAAATAGGATGAGAATTAATGAGTAATAATGATCAAGAAGTGTGTCCCATCAATGGGAACAATAGTCTCTATTTATAGAGGGCCTCCATGGCCTTTTTCCTACTCATTTTCGCAAACTAGCCATTTTATAGCCGTTATTTTTGTCTTCTGTACAGTAGGTAATCGATTACCATTGAGTGGGTAATCGATTACCATGGTTGGGTAATCGATTACCAACCTGTTGACAGGTTGGATTTCGCCCTAAAATGGTTTTCTCTTAATTCACATCAGTTTCAAATATTGTTTAAACATTTTATGACCATTGAAAATTGTATTTTCATGCTAGGAATGTATTTGAATGCCAATTGATGATTTAATGCATGTATTTAACAAATACTTTGACCTTCGTTCTTGTAAGGAATCAATTTACAAATAATCGTAAGTCCTATAGTATATTACTCTGAGTCTGAACTTAGAGACTTCTCTTGAAGCTTGAGTCTTAATCTTGTTTAGACTTTTTTCTGATGGTTGCACCTTGAAGCTTTCTTTCCATGCTTGTTTGTTATCATCGAAATCGCTGAACCTTTATATTCTTTTCATAGAGTGCATTGGTTCCACAATCTCCCCCTTTTTGATGATGACAAACTCAAATTGAGAAAAGGATTAGTATAACATGTTGATGTGCCTCTGGCATGTGATATTTTCCAAGCCAAAAATAATAAGAAATCAGTCATAAAAGAGCATTTCTTGTATATTAATTACTTTTATTAGTTAGTTTTCCTATTTCAGTTTTTTTTTCATCTTTTATATCATTTTTGCAGGTTTAAGCAAGAAAAAATAGGAAAATTGAGAAAAATTGAAAAAGGAAAGTGGCGCTACCCGCGCCACTTTGGCGTTGTTGCAGCGCCGGAAGCAGTACAAAGACCAGGAAGTTGGTGCGGGAGCCGTGCCAGTTTGGCGCTACCCGCGCGAGAAACCAACAAAGGCTAAGATGTTGGCGCTAGACCCGCGCCAGAATGGCGCTACCCGCGCGGATTTCAGCGTGGAGACAATTTCGAACTTAAAAGGACGCTGCGAGGGTTTTTTAGGTGACTTTTTGGATGACGGAGCAGAACAAGGATTCGTGAAGGAAGAGAAGAGCAGAGGATTGTTCTTAGTTTCTCATTGTAATTACATTCTTTCATCTTCATCTTTTATAATTTTATGTCAGCTATGTCTATGGCTGGCTAATGGCTGGCTAATTTCTTTTATTGTAGTTAGGGTCACAAACCTTATGTGAACCCTTTTTGCGATGGATTGATTATTTTCTCTCGTTTATTTTAATATATTTTATTTTTACTCTGTGCGTATTGATATTATTTCTGTTAGACTTGATCAACTTAATAGGAGATAATAATTTGAGAATTAGGGCTCGCAATAGGAATATTAGGGTTTTTGATTCTGAAAGGGGGTAAGGTAACAATTTATGCATGCTCTAGGGATAGACTTGTGTGAGTTGCTTTCGTTTGATTTATCGTGATTAATGCTTAATTTCATGCGGGGTTGCTAAGAGATTAGGATTCCAATTGAATTAAAGGGTTAGATTGCCAAGGGATTGGGATTTAAATAATTATTTGAGATGATAATTTGTCTGAGTTATTAAATTGAATGAACGTTGTCAATCAATCCAAAGTTTAAAGTGGGGATCATATGGTGCGTGTACCTTAGCTGCAATGTTTTTTATTATTCTCTCAAAAATCTAATTTATTTTTACCATTGCTTATTAAATTGAAAATTCTATATTTTAAATATCTGTCTTTATTTTACTATCAATTCACTATTTTCCAAAAACAACTGAGTTTTCCAACTTAAGGGGACTGGTTATTGTGGTACTTGGTTTACAATCCCTGTGGAGACGATACTCTACTCATTCATTATATTACTTGTGCGATTGGTACACTTGCCGGTGAGCATCACATGTATTTAGACAAGTATAGTATTGAAACTCCCCCTTAATATATGATTGATATACAAGGTGTCATCTAATCTCCCTTTTATATTTGAATTTTATTCTCCCCTCTTTACCTTAATATATGCTTATGATTTTCTCAATTTATGTATCTTTCTCCCCCTTTGGCAACATCAAAAAGCATGAGTGGATAAATGGAAAGAAAAACATAGTAATCCATAATTCATGCAAGAAGCGAGAAGAAAAACATAATAATCCACAAGAGTTCACAATAGACCATAATCTAATCAACTAGAGTCCATATAGCTAGAGTCCTAGAGATGCAAAATATCCAAATGAGCATAGAAAAATAGAAGCATAAAATAAGTCCAGAAGCATAAAAGTAAATAGTAGGGACTAAAAGTCATCAGAGTCATGTGGAGGCGGTGGTGGTAGAGATGGAAGAGGAGGAATGTGAAGGTAGTCCTCAATGCGCTTCAGACGAAGCTCCATATTAGCATGCCTAGAGTTCACAGTAGCAAAGCTGGATTCCACAGTAGTGTTTAACCGATTAAGAGATGTGAGAATGGAGCCCAACGTGTGATCTGCGGAGGAAGAAGAGTCAGCAGGAGGATCAGCAGCTGGAGGATCAGTGTCCTCGGCAATGTCAGTAGGGGCTGCTCCGGCTTCAGGAGTAGCAGTCCTTTTACACCATATACCATTAATTTTTTTTATTTGCATTTGGGCCAGCAAATGTAATCTAAGGCTGTGCAAGTTGTCTGACAGAATTTCACCATCATCAAAAATTTGCTGATGACGCAGAATCTCAACAATTGCAGTGGCATAAGGAAGTGCACCAGAAGAGTTCTTAGATTTAATCATTTGAGAGAAGATATAGTAGGGCCAATTGAAACTAATTCCAAAACGAATAACCCACATTAGAAAGATATCAGTATCAATCACCCGAGAGTAGTTAGAGGGCCGCGGGGACAGCATGTGAGTGACTACGTAATGCAGGATCCGGTTGTTCAGAGTCAACAAAGAGACGCTAAACTTTTATTGAGTAACTATGATGCCGGGTTCCACAATTGACTGTGTAAAGGTGTATTTGTCATATTCAGGAAAATCATACTCACCAAACTTGTGTCCGTCATAGGCAGGACCAAATATACAAGGCCATTCCTCAGGTGGGACAGAAAAGAATTTGCCCTTGATGTCGGCCTTGAGGGTGTTATTTGCAAAGCTTACAGTGCAGTAGAAGGCCCTAACCATATCTTCTGAATATTTGTGGCTTAGTAGAGTTAACCGTAGGACCCGAGTATGAGTTAGTAGATCACAAATTTCGAAGCCCTCATCACTCAGGAATTTTATATCCAAGTATTTTGGAGCAATGAGTTGGCGGGAGGCATAATGTGCCCTGAATGTGGCATATTTAGCAGCTGTAGAGAAATATTTGCCATGAAGACAAGATCCTCGGGGCCTCTTGCGAATAGGAGCAGATGAAGAAGCCATGGAGTTGAGTGAGAGCAGCAAGGGCCAAATGGAAACCTTTGTGCAAGAGATAAGCCAAGTCAGAAACGAAACCTTTGTGCAAGAGGACTGGAAATGTCCAAAGAACTGAATCGGGCAAGGGGACACTTCAATACCTTCACTGTGGTACTCAACGTTTGAGGGGAGTATTTGGGTCGAATGAGAAGAAAGGAAGGTACAGAGACCCTTGCGTTTAATGTGGGGAGAGAATGAGTTGAGTGAGGAACAGTTCTGTCTCCAGAATTTAAAGCACTGAATACACATGGTAATCGATTACCATAGATGGGTAATCGATTACCCTTCTTGGTAATCGGCTACCAAGGTCTTGGTAATCGATTACCTATGTGCTTTGGGTTATATTAATACAGACAATATAGAAGTATGAGAAGGGGCAAAATTAGAAATCCATATGAGGAAGATAAGTCTGTTAATTTTGAATAAGATAAAGCATTTTGAAAAACAAAAAAGAGGATAAAAATGAAGTGGATTCAAGCATTAGACTAAGTGAAGCGAATTTGCACAAAATAATAGGATTATATATATGATGGATCAATGAGACCAATTTCTCTTCTCAAGTTATAAAATACTTCCTTTGGGAGTGGTTTGGTGAAGATGTCGGCCAATTGCTTTGAGGATTCCACAAATTCCAAGATGCAATCACCGCTTTGCACATGATATCTTATGAAATGATGCCTAATGTCAATGTGTTTAGTTCTTGAGTGCATGATGGGATTCTTTGTGAGGTTTATGGAACTAGTGTTGTCACACCTTATAGGGATGTGATCAAGTTCAACCCCAAAGTCCTTGAGTTGTTGTTTCAACCATATGATTTGAGCACAACAACTTCCGGCGGCCACATATTCGGCTTCGGCCGTGGACAAAGCCATACTATTTTGTTTCTTGCTATGCCAAGATACTAAAGAGCAACCAAGAAAGTGACAAGTGCCACTCGTACTCTTCCTATCCAACTTGCATCCCGCAAAGTCGGAATCAGAATAGCCTATTAACTCACATGATGCACCCTTAGGATACCATAATCCCATTTGTGAAGTGCCTATAAGATATCTCATAATTCTTTTTATGGCACATAAGTGTGATTCTTTAGGATTAGCTTGAAATCTAGCACACATGCACACACTAAACATAATGTCGGGCCTACTTGCGGTTAAGTAAAGGAGTGATCCGATCATACCTCGATATTTAGTAATTTCTATGGATTTACCTCCTTCATCCTTGTCTAAAGAACAAGATGTACCCATGGGAGTATCAATAGCCTTGGAGTTATCCATTCCAAATTTTTTGAGCAACTTCTTGCAATATTTAGCTTGATTGATGAATATCCCATCCTTTTGTTGCTTTATTTGGAGACCAAGAAAGAAGTTTAGTTTTCCCATCATAGACATCTCAAATTCACTTTGCATAAGATTAGCAAACTCTTCACAGAGATTAACGTTAGTGGCACCAAAGATAATGTTATCAACATAGATTTGTGCAAATAATAGATGATCATTTTTCTTCTTTATAAAGAGAGTTGTGTCCACTTTTCCTCTTGAAAAACCCTTTTCTAAAAGAAATTTGTTTAATCTTTCATACCATGCTCTTGGAGCTTGTTTCAAACCATATAAAGCCTTTTTAAGTTTAAAGACATGGCTAGGTAAATCATGATCTTCAAAACCGGGAGGTTGATCAACATATACTTCTTCTTGAATAAATCCATTTAAAAAGGCACTTTTAACATCCATTTGAAAGAGTTTAAAGTCCATTATACATGCAAATGCAAGTAGCAATCTAATAGCTTCTAATCTAGCAATGGGAGCATAAGTTTCATCATAATCAATACCTTTCTCTTGATTATATCCTTTAGCAACAAGTCTAGCTTTGTTTCTAGTTATTATGCCATTTTCATCAAGCTTGTTCCTAAAGACCCATTTGGTTCCAATTATTGGATAATCATTTGGTTTTGGCACAAGTTCCCAAACTTGATTTCTTTCAAATTGATTTAGTTCTTCTTGCATTGCCAAGAACCAATGTTCATCAATAATTGCTTCATTTATGGTCTTAGGTTCAATTTGAGAAACAAATGCTAAGTGATTACAAATATTTCTAATTGAGTTTCTAGTAGTTACCCCTTTGGATATATCACCAATTACCACATCAACGGGGAGTCCTCTAGCTACTCTCCAATCTTGAGGTAGATTGTTTCCATCAATGGTTTGTTGACTTGGTGTTTCTTCATTGTTTGCTTCCTTTTCTTTTTCCTTTCATCTTCCTCTTTGTCATCCAAGCTTATGTTTTTCATGCTTTCTATAACATCATCATCACAAGGTTTCTTTCTAGACAACGCGTTGTTAGTCTCATTAAATACAACATGAATAGACTCTTCAATGACCATTATTCTTTTATTATAGATTCTATAAGCTCTACTTGTAAGTGAATATCCTAGAAATATGCCTTCATCGGCTTTAGAGTCAAATTTGCCAAGGTTTTCTTTTCCATTATTTAAAACAAAACATTTGCAACCAAAGACATGAAAATAGGAAATATTGGGTTTTCTTCCTTTGTAAAGTTCATAGGGAATTTTCTTCAAAATAGGTCTAATTAAAGCACGGTTCATAACATAACATGCAGTGCCAACGGCTTCCGCCCAAAAATATTTTGGAAGATCATTTTCATTTAACATGGTTCTAGCAAGTTCTTCCAATACATGATTTTTCCTTTCTACAACTCCATTTTGTTGTGGAGTTCTAGGAGCGGAAAAGTTATGTTCAATACCATTTTCTTCACAAAAGAATTCAAAATCTTGATTTTCAAATTCTCCACCATGATCGGTTCTAATTGAAACAATATTTGAAGATTGTTCATTTTGAATAAACTTGGCTAGTCTCTTGAATGATTTAAAAGCATCGCTTTTATATGTAAGAAATAGAGTCCAAGTATAGCGAGAATAATCATCCACAATGACTAAAGCATAGTAATTGCCACCAAAGCTCATGGTTCTAGTTGGTCCAAAAAGATCCATATGTAAAAGTTGTAAAGGCTTTGTGGTAGAAACAATATTTTTAAATATTGATTTAAAAGAAGCCTTTACTTGTTTTCCCATTTGACAAGCATCACAAACTTTATCCTTTTCAAATTTGAGCTTTGGTAACGCAATCACTAGGTCTAAGGAAATCAATTTGCTTAATTGACCCATGCCAATGTGTGCTATTCTTCTATGCCATAACCAAGAGTCATCTTCCTTACTAATCAAACATTTATCGTCATTTGAAGGCATACCATCTAAGTCTATCATATAAATGTTATCTACTCTATGACCAAGAAACTTAACTTGCCCATCAATTAGACTTTCAATTTTACAAGAGGTTGAGTCAAAAATAATTTTATAATATTTATCACATAATTGACTAATGCTAAGCAAGTTATGTCTAAGGCCCTCAACAAGTAAAACATTTTCTATAGAAACGGATGAGGAATTACCAACTTTTCCAATACCGAGAATCTTTCCTTTGTTGTTATCTCCAAAGGAAACATGTCCATGCTCTTTCTTTGTGAATGATTGGAATTTAGTTACATCTCCCGTCATGTGACTTGAGCAACCACTATCCAAGTACCATTTGGAGCTTTTAGCCTTTAAGCAAACCTACATCACAAAGTCAAGATTTAAGCTTTGGAACTCAAACCTTGTTGGGTCCTTATGTGTTGTTAGTCTTGGGCTTAGTTCCCTTAGGAACCCACACTTTCTTTTGCCCAATAATACCATTCTTTCTAACTTTACATGTGGATGCACTATGACCTTTTCCACCACAATGAAAACATTTAATGAATGGGCTACTTGTCATGTAGGATGGAGAAATGAAAAAGTTTTTATATGATTTTTCTTGTGTGCTACTGTCAAAGCCTAAACGGGATTTGTTGAACATGCATCTTTGTTTACCAAGCAACACATTTAAGTTATCTCTTCCACATGTGAATTTGCTTAGAATTTCATTTAAATCATCAATTTCATTGTTTAAATCTTTACATGAAGTACATGATGATGAAGATGCATGATCATTTGAAGATAGGCATTTGATACAACTAGTGCTAGCATCAAGTAATTTGAGAGTTTCATTTTCATCTTTTAAATCTTTCACTTCTTTTTCTAAAGACACAATTTGTTTTTCCAAGGAACAAATAGTTTTTCTTGATGCTCTAAGAGTTTTAACATGTTTTAGGGTTTCATTATGCATTTCTTCAAACATGGCAGACAATTCATCATATGAAGGGGAAATAGTAGAGCAAGATGAGTTTACCTCGGTTTCGGATTCATTTTTGTCCTCATTTGCCATTAGACATATATGTTGAGTTCCTTTGCTTGATTTCTCCGGTGGTCTTCCATCTTGCATGAAGCATAGGTTTGCTTCTTCCTTGGAGTCATCATCGGAAGAACTAGATTCATCATCCCAAGCAAGATAAGCCTTCTTGAAGTTCCTTCTATCCTTGCCTTGCTTCTTTTCATATTTGTCTTTCTTTTGAATGTTTGGACAATCGGATTTGTAGTGACCGGTTTTTCCACATTCAAAGCAAGTGATGGTGAGTTGTGAGGATCCTTCATCCTTAGATCTTCTTCTAGGAGGAAATGCGGATTTCTTTGAGAAGTTCTTCTGAAAGAATTTTCCATACTTCTTTATGAAGAGACCCATCTCATCTTCATCAAGACCATTTTCGGAATCTCCATCTTCTTTTTCCTCATCCTTTTCTTTGCTTGGTTTTGAGGCTTTCAAGGCAATTCCCCTACTTTTCTTGATGGCTTGTTCCTTCAAGGTTATTCTAGTTA
>NW_026895495.1:0-16486 GCF_033153095.1 Gastrolobium bilobum
CTGTTGATTTCATTAGCAATTTTCGTCTAGCTTCTTTCCTTTGTCATTATTTTCTATCATCCCACCATAGCGGAATGTGGTTGACCCAATTCGCAATTCAACATATAGCTATGAGTTATGAAAGTGCTTGATGAAGTTGAGGTGAAAGTAAAGGATGGGGACAGTGAATTCAGAAAATATCTCTGTCCTTTGCAGAATCTGCATCATCGAAATTCAAAACTTAGATAGAAATATAAACCATCCAAATGGAAAAATAAAAGGACGTTTGAAAAATAAACACCAAAAATGAGAAAGATCATGTGGCAGATAGTAGGCCTGTAAACGTGTCAGACTGGCCTTAGGCTGTTACGAGCCGTTTACAAAAAATAAAAGCCGAGCTTTGAATGCACTGATATGTATTTTTTTGTAAGAAAATAAAAGCTAGATTTGAACCCCACCAATAAATTTTCTTCCACATTTTTACATTAATTTTTCTTTGCATGCATCAGTATAAGCCGTGGTCTGGGCTTATAAAAATAGATGATGAACATGAAGATCGATTTACACTTTCAATCTCAGCCACTTTACCTTGAAGATCATCTCTGAAAATACACATGATAAAGCCCAAAAATGGTGAAATAGCCTGCATAGTATACACAGCTAACCTCGTACACATGCATAATTGAAGTGAACTTTTTTCTTTTCCTTTTTTTCCTAACATACAAGTATTGCTGAGTTTTAAATGCACACCTGCACGGTGTCTCATACC
This sequence comes from Gastrolobium bilobum, assembly GCF_033153095.1. Classification (NCBI taxonomy): domain Eukaryota; kingdom Viridiplantae; phylum Streptophyta; class Magnoliopsida; order Fabales; family Fabaceae; genus Gastrolobium; species Gastrolobium bilobum. The sequence continues at coordinate 749 of NW_026895495.1, forward strand.
CTTTTATAAAATTTACACATTTTAAATTGGAAAAATTAATTGTCATTTTTTTTTGTAAACAATTAATTGTCATTTTAAATTAGATGACTTTTATTTTAGGTCTCTCTGCTTCTAATTATACAGAGGAAAGAAAATATTAAAAATCATTAAATATATATTAAAACGATATAATTTTATTTAGAATAATATAAAATCATGTCCTTTAAAATAAAAAATATTTTCCCTTTTTTTTGTAACTAAATATTTTCCCTTTAAAATTTAAAAAAAAGGATTAAAAAAATAAATAGACAACCTTATAATTTTGAAGAAATGCTTATGATAAAATAAATAAATTTTCTCTCTTTCCACCAAACAGATCATGGATTTAAAACAACAGTTATTCAGTAATCTAGATCTATAAGCGAGCACAAATATCTATAATTTTCTCCACCTTTCATATATATATATATATATATATATATATTTTATTAAGACATTTCTGTTTCAGAATATGGTAGTGGACTAGTGTCATCTCTATACAAGTCCATGTATCATATATATTTGTCATCTTCTTACGTCATATATGTTTTTATCAATTAGGTAGAATAATTACTCCTTTTCAAAAAATATAACAACTCTTGTTGATAATTTTTGCTAAATCGTCGTGAGTTTGATTCATGTTGATGCTCCTTCATAGGTCAATTACATGTAAGTACCACTGTAAGCACTTGCTGAAACATGTAAATAGAACAATTTTACCCCCTTTACTCTTGTCCCTTTTATGTAACCCTGCTCAATCATAATTTGAGGCTATAATCCAAAGAGTTATCTACTCCTCTTATATAACTCAAAAACATTAACATATTGAATAATCTATGGACATTTATACTAGTAATTGACACTTCGGTATCATTCACAAAAATTTAGAAAGCTAAATTTTCCATCCACATTAGACTCATCAGTCTTTACAAATAATCTTGTTCAATCATTCAAAAAAAATGTCGATGTTGATCAGACTAATTATTAACCAAACAAGAACAATAGTGAAAATAAAAGTATAAAAATAGAAAGAATGCATGGTTACGTGACTTGTTGGTTATACAAACTCAAAGAAAATACAAATGAATGGAGGTCAATCTCAGTAGAGAACAAATCTGGGAAGCCAAAGAATTAAATTTGAATCCCATTTACAACTACATAGACAACAAATAATTGGTGTTATCAACTACATAGACAACAAATAATCCGAGTCAATCATTTGTGTAATAATCCCAGTCAATCATTTGTGTAGGATCATAAAGATCAAAGTCAGAATCAAAGTCTAAGTCCAAGTCCAAGTCTTCATTTAAGATTGAGCCTATTGAGCTTAAATTGGTAAGATGTGAAGCATAACTGCCATCCTGGCTTTGGTCAGCCAACCCCTGAAATGGCACAATATTACTTGTTTGCCTAGGACTAATCATCTCACCAGATGAAGAGGATATTTAAAAGGACTGACTTGCTGGGTTGCCTTAGACCTGATTCTTTTCAGTCGAAGTCTTTATTTCTGCAGCAATTAAAAAAACAAATAAAGTTCTATAAATGAAAAACTATGGTTTTATGAAATTAAAGCAGAAAGGAAAAGAAAAAAATACCTGCAGATGGCTGGCCACATGCGCCCTAGTAAGATGCTTCTCAGCCTTCATCAATTGAAGAATTTTTCTAGGTACAACCTCTGGAATCAAAAGAACATACAAATGTGTCAGACTTCATTAACAATAATGCCATGACATCTACTCCAGTGCACTACAGATTAGGAAGAGTATTTGAGAAAGCATTCAAAATAATGTTGAACAAAAAATACAGCAATTGGAAAAATACAGCAAACATATACTTTTGCAATACAAAAAAAAAACCCAGAGTTTTCACAGGAATGGAAAAAGGCATCATTGTTCCTTTTTTGGCAGCGAATGGAAGACACAGTTGGGACCAATTGGGCAGCTTCCAGCTCTCATGAGACAAAATTAATCATGATCGAATTAAGGAAAATTTGAATTTTGATTTGTTCAGTTTTCGAGAGATGCCAAATAAGTATATTAGCTTACTCCAAGGAAAGGATTACTGAAATAGAGGAATACATGGGCAGTGGATTTGTTTGTTATTTGGAAATGCACACTGGTATTAACAACAGAGAAGCCATTTTTTATTTTGGTGCAGATTCCAATATTATGACAGAAATTATATATCCAAGTGGGGCTGAGACAGATGTTCGAAGAATTATGGTTGGATTCTGGGCAGTGGATGTGAAGACACTTGTGGAAATAAAGTTTGCAAAGAGAGGTGATGGAACTAGTTTTCACATTGTAATATTATTAGGATTTGATTGCTATTTCTACACCAAAATATAATAAAAGTATTGCTAAAATAAAGCAGAAACATAAATTGATTGACCAATTGTAGCAATTAATAACAATTAAGATAACAACTACTTTGCATTGTAGAGAAAGAGTGAATAACTTACTGTCAACACCCAAGTCATTAGCGGCCACAAAACACCGACCGATGTAGCTCTTCGGTCCAAACAACCCGAGACTGCTTTTGGGTTGATCGGTCCTCTTGGTTAAGACCTTTCTCAAGTTCTACATGAACTTCATCCTCATCTTCTTCCATCTTCTCAGCTTTTTCATCATCTTTATCCTCCATCTTCTCAGCTTCATCCTCATCTTCATCTTCTTCCATCTTCTCAGCTTCATCCTCATTTTCATCCTCATCTTCTTTCATCTTCTCAGCTTTTTCATCATCTTCATCTTCTTCCATCTCCTCAGCTTCATCCTCATCATCTTCCATCTTTTCAGCTTTTTCATCATCTTCAACATGATGAAAAACCAACATGTTATCATTCCAATCGAAACCAACATCTAAATATTGCAAAAAAAAAAAACGAAAGAAAGAACCATTAATATTTAAAAAATAAATAAAATGGAAAACCCACATATCTAAATATATCCAATGTTAGTTTTGTTAAATAAAACACCAACTGAAAAAACTAACAAACTCAACTAGACAAAATCAAAAAACAAAAAAACCAGTTAATAGTCCAGTAATAAGATGGCTGGGCAGACAGAAACAAAAGCACACAATCGAACATCCACTGTATTATCAAGAAAAAAAAGAAACGAAATCGAAAGAAAAGAAAAGCAAGAACATAATGGAAAAGCCACACCCTCAATATTGCCAGAATAATAAAGAAAAAGAAAGAAAGAAACATATATTTCATATGGTATTGACAAAAGACAAGGCACACCCTCAATCTCTATTTTCAAGAAAAAAAAAGGAAAGGAAAGAACACAGTCGAATATCAGCAAGAAACACACATACTCAATCTTTTCAAGCAAGAAATATCAGCATATAATCAAACATTTTCAAGAAAAAAAGAAAAGAAAAGAAAAGAAAAGAAAGGGCAGAAGTACCATACCTAGGTAATGACACCTTTGTAGGAGTGTTGCCAAACAATACAGGCTGGTTGGGTCATCATCTCCCATTGCATCCCATCTCCCATTGCATCCCATCTCCCATATTCATCCTCATCTTCTTTCATCATCTCAGCTTCATCCTCATCTTCATCCTCTTCCATCTTCTCATCTTCATCCTCATCTACTTGCATCCCATCTCTCATTGCATCCCATCTCCCATATTCATCCTCATCTTCTTCCATCATCTCAGCTTCTTCCTCATCTTCATCCTCTTCCATCTTCTCAGCTTCATCCTCATCTTCATCCTCTTCTACTTGCATCCCATCTCCCATTGCATCCCATCTCCCATATTCATCCTCATCTTCTTCCATCATCTCAGCTTCATCCTCTTCCATCTTCTCAGCTTCATCCTCTTCTACTTGCATCCCATCTCCCATATTCATCCTCATCTTCTTCCATCATCTCAGCTTCATCCTCATCTTCATCCTCTTCCATCTTCTCAGCTTTTTCATCATCTTCAACATGATGAAAAACTAACATGTTAACATTCCAATCGAAACCATAGATATTTAAAAAATAAATAAAATAGAAAACCCACATATCTAAATATATCCAATGTTAGTTTTGTTAAATAAAACACCAACTGAAAAAATTAACAAACTCAACTAGACAAAATCAAATTTACAAAATTAAAAAACAAAAAAACCAGTTAATAGTCCAGTAATATGATGTCTGGGCAGACAGAAACAAAAGCATACAATCGAACATCCACAGTTTTCAAGAAAAAAAAAGAAACGAAATCAAAAGAAAAGAAAAGCAAGAACATAATGGAAAAGTCACACCCTCAATATTGCCAGAATAATAAAGAAAAAGAAAGAAAGAAACATATATTTCATATGGTATTGACAAGCAACTGTTGACAAGCCACACCCTCAATCTTCTATTTTCAAGAAAAAAAAAAGAAACATACTCTATTCTCAAGAAAAGAAAAAAGAAAAGAAAAACGAAATCAAAAGAAAAGAAAAGCAAGAACATAATGGAAAAGCCACACCCTCAATATTGCCAGAATAATAAAGAAAAAGAAAGAAAGAAACATATATATTTCGTATGGTATTGACAAGCAACTGTTGACAAGCCACACCCTCAATCTTCTATTTTCAAGAAAAAAAAAGAAACATACTGTATTTTCAAGAAAAGAAAAAAGAACACAGTCGAATATCAGCTAGAAATATCAGCAAGAATATGATGTCTGGGCAGACAGAAACAAAAGCATACAATCGAACATCCACAGTTATCAAGAAAAAAAAAGAAACGAAATCAAAAGAAAAGAAAAGCAAGAACACAATGGAAAAGCCACACCCTCAATATTGCCAGAATAATAAAGAAAAACAAAGAAAGAAACATATATATTTCGTATGGTATTGACAAGCAACTGTTGACAAGCCACACCCTCAATCTTCTATTTTCAAGAAAAAAAAAGAAACATACTGTATTTTCAAGAAAAGAAAAAAGAAAAGAAAAACGAAATCAAAAGAAAAGAAAAGCAAGAACATAATGGAAAAGCCACACCCTCAATATTGCCAGAATAATAAAGAAAAAGAAAGAAAGAAACATATATTTCATATGGTATTGACAAGCAACTGTTGACAAGCCACACCCTCAATCTTCTATTTTGAAGAAAAAAAAAGAAACATACTGTATTTTAAAGAAAAGAAAAAAGAACATAGTCGAATATCAGCAAGAGATATCAGCAAGAAACCCACATACTCAATCTTTTCAAGCAAGAAATATCAGCACATAATCAAACATTTTCAAGAAAAAAAGAAAAGAAAAGAGAAGTAAAGAAAGGGCAGAAGTAACATACCTAGGTATTGACACCTTTGTAGGAGTGTTGCCAAACAATACAGGCTGGTTGGGTCATCATCTACTTGCATCCCATCTCCCATATTCACCAATTCCATTGTCTTGATAAAACAATCCAAGAACAAGAGAAAGAAACAATCAAGAACAAGAGAAAGAAACTAGGAAACCCAAAGAAACCAAGAAAACTTTAAGAAGGAGTGAAAACAGAGAAAGAAACCCTAAGAAAACCTTAAGAAAACAGAGAAAGAAACCCTAAGAAAACCTTAAGAAGAGTGAAAAGAGAGAAAGAAAATTTTTAATTTATATTTTTTGGCGGCAAAACTATGATGACCGTTGTATTCTCTTAACTCTTAACTCTTAAGTTATTTCTGTCCCTCTGAAGTTCTAATTTAGCTACTCTTAAAATTTATTATATTTACTAATTTATATTAGCTAATGTATATACATATTAAAAAATATATGTGTGGATGGACAGCTGAGAAATATATATTCTAATTTTAAGGAAATAAAATTCATTTTAATTATTAACAATATGAGACATGATTGGGTTGAGAAAAAATTCATCATTATATATATATATATAATTCATTATAGTTTGACTAATTACTTTGATTAATTTAATAAAAAAACCCGTGATTCACACTAAAATAAATATAATCATAATAATATTTATTAAAAAATTGGCTTTACTAAATGCTAACATCTTTTAAACAAGAGTAACAGAAGAAAGCTTGAGAAGAAGCATTTACAAAGACCTTAATCTAGATGACTTTAAAGAAACTTTGTTTATTGATACCACCATTTAGAAAAAATTCAACAGACGCTTAAACGAGGATTAAAATGCAATGAACATTATTTACCCCCACCCCCAAAAAAAAAAAAAAAAAACAGAAATGCAAAGAAGATTGAGAGAAGACAATCTTAGAGTTCTATTGGTTGTGTCCCCACAATCACAACATAATACAGAATGAAGAAGAGGTACTTACTTACCAGAGAGGTGACTACTTCAGTTGTTTGATGAAATACTTCTGAGGGATCTACACCACAGAACACTGGCAGGACCTTGGTATATTTGGTTCTGCTCCGCTCCATTATTACCTCCTTAAAACATTTCCAGAGAAAATAGTGCTGAGGCTGAATATCAAAAGAAAAGAAAAGCAAGAACATAATGGAAAAGCCACACCCTCAATATTGCCAGAATAATAAAGAAAAAGAAAGAAAGAAACATATATTTCATATGGTATTGACAAGCAACTGTTGACAAGCCACACCCTCAATCTTCTATTTTCAAGAAAAAAAAAGAAACATACTATTTTTTCAAGAAAAGAAAAAAGAAAAGAAAAACGAAATCAAAAGAAAAGAAAAGCAAGAACATAATGGAAAAGCCACACCCTCAATATTTCCAGAATAATAAAGAAAAAGAAAGAAAGAAACATATATATTTCGTATGGTATTGACAAGCAACTGTTGACAAGCCACACCCTCAATCTTCTATTTTCAAGAGAGAAAAAAGAAACATACTGTATTTTCAAGAAAAGAAAAAAGAAAAGAAAAAAGAACACAGTCGAATATCAGCAAGAAATATCAGCAAGAATATGATGTTTGGGCAGACAGAAACAAAAGCATACAATCGAACATCCACAGTTATCAAGAAAAAAAAAGAAACGAAAAAAAAAGAAAAGAAAAGCAAGAACATAATGGAAAAGCCACACCCTCAATATTGCCAGAATAATAAAGAAAAACAAAGAAAGAAACATATATATTTCGTATGGTATTGACAAGCAACTGTTGTCAAGCCACACCCTCAATCTTCTATTTTCAAGAGAGAAAAAAGAAACATACTGTATTTTCAAGAAAAGAAAAAAGAACACAGTCGAATATCAGCAAGAAATATCAGCAAGAATATGATGTTTGGGCAGACAGAAACAAAAGCATACAATCGAACATCCACAGTTATCAAGAAAAAAAAAGAAACGAAATAAAAAGAAAAGAAAAGCAAGAACATAATGGAAAAGCCACACCCTCAATATTGCCAGAATAATAAAGAAAAACAAAGAAAGAAACATATATATTTCGTATGGTATTGACAAGCAACTGTTGACAAGCCACACCCTCAATCTTCTATTTTCAAGGAAAAAAAAAAGAAACATACTGTATTTTCAAGAAAAGAAAAAAGAAAAGAAAAATGAAATCAAAAGAAAAGAAAAGCAAGAACATAATGGAAAAGCCACACCCTCAATATTGCCAGAATAATAAAGAAAATGAAAGAAAGAAACATATATTTCATATGGTATTGACAAGCCACACCCTCAATAAGGTGATCATGGGAAGAATCCTGGCAAATCAAGTGAAGAACTTGACATTCTTCAAAGAAGTAATAAGAGGAATAAAGGTGAGGGAGATCAGTTTTCAAATGATGTATCTATGATACCTAGACATGAAGGTTGGATGGAAGATGAGAATGGCCAACGTTCAACCTGGAGGGAAATTCTGATGCGTCATAATGGAGAAGATGATGAATGGGAAGGAGAGGCGTCTGCCGAGGAAGACTTAGATGGGGAGGAACCTGCTGAGGAAGAGGATGTCAACCATGGAGGAATTAAGATGTGGGAGGAAGATGATGGGCGTACTTATTTTAGTTGCACCAAAAGAGCAAGGAAGAGAATGAGGAAACCTTGGGAGAAAGCTCTGATTGTTAAACTCCTTGGGAAGAAAATTGGGGTGGAGTTTATGAAGAAAAAAATAAATGTCTTATGGGCTAGAAAAGGCAAAATCAATGTCACTGATATTGGTAATGACTTTTTCGTAGTCCAGTTTAGTGAGAAGGATGATCTCAATTTTGCGTTGAACGGTGGTCCATGGATTGTTTTGGGTCATTATTTATCGTTGAGGAAGTGGGAACCAACTTTCAGACCTAATAGTGCTGGAATTGCTAAGATTGCTGCTTGGATTCGTCTACCGGATATTCCCATTGAATTCTATGATGAAGCTTTTTTTAGAAGGATTGGAAACTGGTTAGGCAAGATGATCAAGGTAGACAGCAATACAAATGCTCATGTAAGAGGACGGTTTGCAAGAATATGTGTGGAACTGGACCTATCTCAGCCATTAAAGGGTGATTATGTGCTGGAAGGATTTACCAAACAAATTGAGTATGAAGGATTAGGGCTCATTTGTTTTGGTTGTGGGAAATATGGACATAGCACCGAGAATTGTTCAGCTGCTCCAAAGCAACGCAGTTCATCCGATATTCATAATGACGATCAAATTCATCAAGAGGAACCTGGCAACTCAGAATTCCATCGAAGTAAAGGATTGGGACCTTGGATGGTTGTTAATCGTCAACGCAGGAGCCGGCAACCTCCTCAGACGGCCGGTGCAGTCCAGCCAGGCGCTGGTTCAAAAACGTTACAAAGGAATAATGATAAGGGAGTTATGACCAGCGATAATCATGGAGATAATCATGGTGATAAGAGAGTTATGACCAGCGATAATCATGGTAATCATGGTAATAAGGGAGTTATGACCAGCGATAATCATGGTAATCATGGTAATAAGGGAGTTATGACCAGCGATAATCATGGAGATAATCATGGTGATAAGGAGGAAATTACGCAATCACGGTTTGCAATCTTAACAGCTGGACCTATTAATGAGGAGGATCATAATCAAATAATTAATTCTGTTACTCCTCATATGGGGGCCCCTCAGTTTGAAATTCCTCAGAAAATATGGACTAAATCCAAAAAGTCCAAAGATACCCCTAGGACTAAATCAACGGTTCCTACTATGCATGCGGCTCATTCTTCAAGCACGGGTAAGAGGTGTCCAGTCCAGAGTGAAAATCGTGAAGATCATACTCCCGTTCCACCATCTCCATCAATTGCTACTCCCATGGCGGTTAGTCCTATGCAAGCAAATCAACATGATCAGGAAAATGGGATGAAAGCAGATAGCACTTTGAACCAGAATCAAGAGCAGTTATATGACACATTTCATAAAACTGGTCCTGATATATCAGTTGACAACAGCAGCGACATCCAAAATCCTGAAACCTCAACCATCTCTACGTGCATGGAGGTGGACAGAGTTCACCAGGAAGATATTTCAAGAATGAAGGATGCAAGAACCTTGGAGTCTTGCGTTCAACATAGTTTTTAATGAATTTATTCTTCTGGAACTGTAGGGGAGCAGTGAAACCCCAGTTTCAAAATTCGCTTTTTCTGTTTACTAGGAAATATAAGCCTAGTATTGTAGTGATTCTAGAACCTCGGTGTAGTGGTCAAAAAGCTTCTGACATTATCCGAAAATCTGGGTTTAAGCATGCTTTTGTTCAAGAGGCAGAAGGTTACTCAGGGGGTATTTGGATCCTCTGGAATGATGAGACTGGTCTCGTTGAAATTATTAATCACACAAAACAGTTTGTTCATTTTAAAGTTCAGAATTTTCATGTTCCTTCCTTTTCTTGCACGGCAGTTTATGCGAGTCCTAGGGAAGAAAATAGAAAGGAGCTATGGGATGATCTGCTAAACATTAGTCTCCATTGTAATGGGCCGTGGTTGGTGGCTGGGGATTTTAATGAAATAGCAAATCGGGATGAGAAGAAAGGTGGCTGTAGAGTTAACTTAAACAGATGTTCCAATTTTGCAAATGTTCTTCATAATTGCAAGCTGCTGGATCTTGGAGGATCAGGTCCTTGGTTTACATGGAAGGGTCCGAAGTTTCTTCATCTTGATCGTGTTTTTAAGAGGCTGGACCGAGCCTGTGCTAATGCAAGTTGGAAGACTACCTTTACTGATGCTGGCGTTAAGGTACTTCCACGGATTTATTCTGATCATAGTCCCATTTTGGTCTACTTGTCTAACTTGGACACAGGTTGGAAAAATCGTCCCTTTCGCTTTGAGATTGCTTGGATGGAGCATTATAACTTTACTCAGTTTCTGGCTAGGAGCTGGAATGTTGTGAAAGACACTAGAACGAATCTGCATGATCTGACTCCAAATTTAAAAAGATGGAACAAGATAGTCTTTGGCAACATTTTCAATAGGAAGACTAACCTATTGCATAGTATTGCAGAAATTCAGAATCATGTTGATTATCATACCAACTTATCTCTCCAATCTAGAGAAAAGGAGGTTAGGAAGGACCTTGATGCGGTTCTCATACAAGAAGAGATCTTATGGTTTCAAAAAGCCAGGGTGAAATGGATAAATGATGGGGATAGAAACACCAAATTCTATCACATTAAAACAGCTACTCGAAGAAGTTCGAATAGGATTCTTGAGTTAAAAAATTCTGATGGGATTTGGGTGAAGGAAGCTAGACAACTTCATCAATTGGTAACAGATTTCTATAGCAACTTGTTTAGTGAGGAAGTCCTTAATCGTGATTGGGTGAAATCAAAGACTACTTGGCCCCTTCTGCACGATGATCTGCTATCTAATTTGACTCGTAATCTTTCGGATGACGAAATTTCAAAAGCTGTTTTTAGTATCAATGGGTCAAAAGCTCCAGGGGAAGATGGTTTTCCAGCTGCCTTTTTTCATAAGAATTGGAGTCTTATTAAGACTAATGTTATTAAGGATGTTAACATGATGTTTCAGAATCCCAATCTGATTCACCTTGTGAACTCGACTCTTCTGGTCCTCATTCCAAAAGTAAAGAGACCTGAAAGTGCTAAGCAGCTCAGACCAATCTCTTTGTGCAATGTCATTTATAAAATCCTCAGTAAAATTCTGGTTAACAGAATGAAGCCCCTAATGGAAGAGATGGTGTCTCCCTTCCAAGCTAGTTTTGTTCCTAAACGACATATCCAGGACAACATCATCATCACCCAAGAGCTGATCCATTCAATGCGTAGAATGAGAGGAAGAAAGTGTTTCATGGCAATTAAAATCGACTTGGAAAAGGCTTATGATATGTTAAATTGGGAGTTTGTTCGTAAAATTTTGGATGAAATTCAAATCCCACACTGGTTCACAAATATTATCATGAATTGTATCAACTCTGATAAGGTCTCAGTGCTTTGGAATGGAGCCATTGCAGGTGACTTCCTTCCTTCAAGAGGAGTTCGTCAGGGTGATCCTTTATCTCCCTACATTTTTGTTCTAGCCATGGAAAAATTGTCTCATCTCATTCAAGATGCGGTTGACAATAAGAGATGGAAGCCAATCTCCGTGGGATCAAAAGGTCCTAAGATAGCCCATCTGATGTTTGCTGATGATTTGATGTTGTTTGCAGAAGCTTCTCTAGATCAAATCAAAGTTATAGTGGATTGCTTGGAGACTTTTAGTTCAATGTCTGGCCTAAAGGTTAGTATTCCGAAATCTAGTATTTTTTTCTCGAAAAATACAGATGCTCACATTGCAGATGATATCACAAATGTGTGTGGCTTCAAGCAAACTCACAATATAGGGAGATATCTTGGGTCCATGATGAAACATGGTCGAGTAACCAAAGACCATTATGCTGATGTTGTTGCAAGAATTAGGCACAAGTTATCTGGTTGGAGTAACCAGGTCTTATCTTTTGCCGGTCGAATTACACTTTCCAACTCCGTTATTTCAGCAACTCCTATATTTCAAATGCAACACAGTCTGCTTCCTGTAGCCATTTGTGATGAAATAGAGAAGTTGCAGCGTGCCTTTATTTGGGGTGATAAAAATGGTCAAAGGAGATCTCATCTGGTTGCATGGGATAATATTTGCAAGCCTAAGAGCATGGGTGGCTTAGGGGTGATTAACCTTCGTGTCCAAAATATGGCTTTCTTTCACAAGCTTGCATGGACGATACTTACTTCGCCCGATTCGTTGTGGGTTCGAGTTGTAACAAGTAAATATAAGAGAGGTTTGGATCTTCGGAGGGAAGTAAATCATAAAGCATATGACTCATACTTCTGGAAAAATCTGTGTAGTGTTTGGCCATCTTTTCTTCAAGCAATGCAATGGGAGATTGGAGACGGTAATGATGCATTATTTTGGACAGACAATTGGTTGGGTTTAACTGAGTGTCTTGCCTCTCTGGCTACTCGTACTCCAACTGGTTTGGAGTTGAATCTCCCTGTTAGTGCCTTCGTGAACAGCAATACTGGTCAATGGAACTTTCCCTATATTCGTCAATATCTCAATGATCAAGCTGTTGCAAGGATCCAAGCTGCTCTCATTCCTAGCGCATCGGATGGAAATGACCGCATTATTTGGAGAAATCAAAAGGTTGGCTGCTCTTTAGTTAAAACCGCGTATTATAACATGCTTGGTTTCCCTCTCATGCCGTTGAAAAATTCTTGGACTACCATATGGAAATGGCATGGGCCTCAACGTGTTAAATCTTGTATGTGGATCATAATGCATGGCCGCCTTCTTACTAAAGACCGCACATCTAGATGGAGTGGGGAATCTGGTCATTGTAAAATATGTCCTGGTGAGTTGGAAACAAACCTCCATGTTCTAAGAGATTGTAAGCATGCTAGAAGTGTTTGGAATTCTCTGGTTTCAGCTAATCGGCAAAGCTTATTCTACAGCTTGGATCTTAGAGATTGGGTTGAAAATAATATCTCAAAAGCTTGGAATCAAAGTAATTCAGATGATTGGCGTGATGTCTTTTTTATCTCTTGTTGGTTCATTTGGGGATGGAGGAACAAAAGTGTCCATGATACTAACTTCAAGCATCCAACCCATGGAACGCACATAATTGCTATGTATATAGAGGAAGTTCGTAACTGCATGGGTAGGAAGGCTATGGCTACTACTAGCATTCATCCAACTCGTATGAGTTTATGGAAACCTCCAAGGTTAAATTGGGTGAAGATTAATATTGATGGGGCAGTTGAAAGGAATACTGAGGTGGCTGCTTGTGGTGGGATTATCAGATCTGATGATGGCTCTTGGTTGGGAGGCTTTGAGTATCATATTGGTGCTTGCACTCCTTTAATGGCGGAGCTTTGGGGAACTCTAAAAGGTCTGGAATTGGTTTGGCAACTGGGATTTAAGAAGGTGGAACTAGAAGGAGATGCTTCTGAAGTATTCTCTTTGCTTGCTGATTGCAATGCAGCTTGTCAGCCTCGTATAGTGGCTAAGATACAAGCACTCATCGGTCAGGATTGGGAGGTAACGCTTTCTCATATTCCAAGAGAAGCTAATTCCTGTGCTGATTGGTTAGCCAAGTCTGCTCTTCACAAAGATACTGGATTCTGGAGTCATAGAGTTATGCCGTTTCACCTTGCTCAGTTATTTGATCACGATCTTCAGGGAATCTCCTCTTGTAGGGGTATAGACCCTGGATAGTTATTTTTTGTTTCTGGTTGTTAGTTTGTTTTTGTTTGGGGCTTCGCCCCTTAATGTTATCAAAAAAATATATTCTAATTTTAAGGAAATAAAATTCATTTTAATTATTAAAAATATGAGACATGATTGGGTTGAGAAAAAATTCATCATTATATATATATATATATAATTCATTATAGTTTGACTAATTACTTTGATTAATTTAATAAAAAAACCCGCGATTCACACTAAAATAAATATAATCATAATAATATTTATTAAAAAATTGGCTTTACTAAATGCTAACATCTTTTAAACAAGAGTAATAGAAGAAAGCTTGAGAAGAAGCATTTACAAAGACCTTAATCTAGATGACTTTAAAGAAACTTTGTTTATTGATACCACCATTTAGAAAAAATTCAACAGACGTTTAAACGAGGATTAAAATGCAATGAACATTATTTACCCCCACCCCCAAAAAAAAAAAAAAACTGAAATGCAAAGAAGATTGAGAGAAGACAATCTTAGAGTTCTATTGGTTGTGTCCCCACAATCACAACATAATACAGAATGAAGAAGAGGTACTTACTTACCAGAGAGGTGACTACTTCAGTTGTTTGATGAAATACTTCTGAGGGATCTACACCACAGAACACTGGCAGGACCTTGGTATATTTGGTTCTGCTCCGCTCCATTATTACCTCCTTAAAACATTTCTTACTATTTTCTCTGGAAATGTTTTGAGAAAACAATAACATAAACACTATTTTGAAACGCCTCATCATTATCATGTAAAAAAACACTAGTTGTTTGTTGGGTGCACATGCAAAGAAGAGAGTGGTTCTGATCTGTAATATAATGGGGTAGGTGGTGGAGGTTTCGGTGAACTGAAGACAGTGGATCTATGGAAGTGAAATGAGAGTCCAAAGATAATGTAAAGTGAGAGAGAATGGACAGATCGCAGCAATAAGTTTTTGAGAAAGGTGAAAGAGAGAGACACGTAGAGATAGAAAGGTAGGAAGCAGAAAAGCTCAAGAGAGAAGAGTGGACGCAAAAAAATAAAAGCAAGCTCTCTTGTCAAATCACAACTTGCACATTAGGTGAAATGAGGACTGACAAAAGCAATTAATGTCTCTGATCTCTGATCAACAAAACAGTAGTATCTCTCTCCTATTCCCCAAATAAACTTTAATCTCATACTACCATCCTTATAAACAAGAGAATACATCGATATCAGGAGCAAGGGACTCTCTCTGTAGGGAAAAAGCGAAAGACTATGCATGACACCAGAGATTATAAACTACAGAATAGGTGAATGAATGATACAGGGCTACACAGCACAGCTAGATAGTTTTAATATAATAATCAATGGAGTCATAGCAGCAGGGATTTTAACTACAATTGTTTAAAATTAAAAAAAAATGATATACTATTTAATATGTTTAGAATTTAAAAAAAATAATAATAATATTCTTCATCTTCAATCTTTATTAATAATTTGATAATATCACACTATCATTTTTGGAAAGAAAAAGATTCAAAATTCCGTAAGAAGCCAAGTTTTTGAGAAAGGTGAAAGAGAGAGACACGTATAGAAAGGTAGGAAGTGGAAAAGCTCAGGAGAGATGCAAGGAACCAAATAAAGCTCTCTTGTCAAATCACAAATTAGGTGCTCTGAGGATCTGACTCTGACTCTGATCTCTGATGAACAGAACAGTAGTCTAGCATCTCTCCTATTCCCCAAATAAAGTAACACAAACAGCGCAATTAAACTTCAATCTTATTAAGAATTTTTCAAATTCATTTATTTATTTATTTTCTTCTCTTTAAATTAATCACACACTAAACTTAAACAACTATTAATTAACCTCATCTTATATACATGCATGTTTTTAAAAGCAGAGGCAAAAAGTAATAATACTGAGTGAACCGAAACAGAGCTTCTAAGATTCATTCAGTTATATATAAGAAACTTAACACTACAAACAAAAGTAATAATACAGACAGATACAATGAATGAACCATCATAGAGCACAAACAAATATACATACATGACACGTACAATATTAATAATGAGGATTTAAGAAAAAATAAAGGTATGGTATGGTATGGTATCAGAAGTTACCTTATCCTCAGCAGCAAGTAAAGGAAGATTTTTGAGAAGAATCTCAACTCAGAGGCTC
>NW_026895496.1:0-16326 GCF_033153095.1 Gastrolobium bilobum
ATGGAAATGTTTTTCGTCAAATTTTTTAATGCTAAGGATAGATAAGTAATTTTTAATATTTTCCTCTGAAACCCCTCAAATTTGGGAAACTTTAATTTTAAGAGTAAGAAATGTTTTAGAGGATTTTAAAAAAATCCTCAATTCTCTTCTCCCATTTTTTTTAAACACAGAAATAAGGAAGGGATTAATAAAACTCTCCCGTTTCCTTTCTTTCCTTTTCCTCCTAAAACTAACTTTTGGGACATTGTCTATTAGGACCTGTCACAGAAGTTCCTCAAAAGCTTTACTACTAGCAGAATTCACCTAAAGTCGTCTCAAACCCTGTTCATTGTTCTCACTTAGGAGTATAAATACAGCTCATTTTTTTTACGCAATTTACTTATTATCAAGTTATCAATCATGTTTTCATTCAAAAAAATTCTATTCATTCAGCATGCACTGGTTAAGCATTGAGATCAAATGCAGCAAAAGGACTATCATCTCATTATTACTCAATTCTCTTCACTATGCAAATTTTGCACTCGAAGAATTCAGTGCAAGAGTAAAGTGCCCTTCCTCGGCTGAGGAGATGGTCACTAGAATGCGTATAGACATCAAGTAAATGACAAAACAATACTCCAGTTAAACGACTCAGCAAAACAAATAAATATCACTATTTGTAGTCTTCTTAAAAATCTTCACTTGCCCAAGAGAATTGAGCAAAATTTTGTGAACACGGCAAGTATACCGGTCATATAAGTAATAAAGTGAACGAGTAGAGTATCGTTCCCACGAGGACTAATTACAAGCAATAGTTTCATCGTTTTTATCTAAGTTAGATAATTCAAAAGGTGATTTCACAGGCAACCAATATTTAATTAAAATTAAATATAGATGATATTAAAAGAAATTAATTAAAAAGATGAACTTGAAATTATGAATAAAAATGCTGTTAGGTTTACTTCACCTCCGATCTCCCTTAATTGGTTTAATTACAATTGAAATAATATTCTATCTCAATTATTTCAAACAATTCATCATCTAAAAATTAATTGGTTAAATTCTAATGTCTTAGTTTTTTATCCTTTTAACCCAATCGAAATCCTAATGTCCTAGAAATCCCTTTTAGATTAAGCCTTAAGCGCGATGAATTATAAAAGTTTGTAATTCCTACAAGCTTATGTCCATATCATGCAAGAATAGGTATTCTACCCCTGTCTAGATCAAGATCCCAATATATCTATTGTGAATCCTAACCCTCTTTATCCCTATATAATTGGCTAGATTATACAAGAATTTAAGAATGCAAATCAAGGTAAACACAAATAATTTAAGACAGTTTATTAATGAAAAAATATAAACCAAAACAAGGATTCACGTTGGATCCATATTCCTAACTATAAAAGAAACTTAGCCAGACATAGTTGGCTAAAACAAATTAAAGAAAGAAAAAGAAGTAGAAGAAGTCATGAAAAAGAAGAAGAAGAAGAAAAGAAATCAATGTTGCCAAATTCTTCAAGCTTCTCTCTCAGAAATCTTCAATCTCTAGCAAAAGCTCCTCTCCTTCTAAATGTGACAACCTATTTCTATTTCCAAGAGTTGCCTTTTTATAGTGATGAACCATATCTTTTAATTTCGCATAATATCTTCAATAGAATCTTCACTAGAATCTCCAATCATTTCTTTAATAAATCTTTAAAACCTTTCCTTTTATATTTAAAGGAATACTTTCCTTAAAGATATTGAAGGGAAGATTCAATAAGATCTTCAATGAATTATATGATTTAGAAATCCAAAGCAAATCCATTAAGCTCTCTGATTTATCTCTCTTTTGAGCTGGAAATTACTGCAAAATATAAGAATTTTTATGAGAACATTAATGAGAATAAAATAACAATTTAATTACAATTCTCATATCTTTTAATTATCTTTTAAATCAATTTCATGCTCATATTAACCCTTAATACATAATAAATTGGAGACACATCAGAAAATCTCTTGGACTATAATCTCGAAGGCACTCACCAACTTCTGATAGCTCACCTTCTCATTTTCTGGCCTAGCTAGCTCAAGGTCGGTCAGACCCTTCTCCACCTTTTGAGCTCGCTTGATGGCTACCTTGAACACCTTGGAAGATTCAATTTCTTGCTTTTGTTGATGTTCCACCTTGGCTTGAAGTTGGCCCGCCTTAACAACTTCTTCCTCCTTCTCTTTCTTCAGCTACTTGACCTTGAATATTGCAGAACTCATTTTCCATTCTTCTTAGTAAGGGAAGCAACCTTTACTAGCCTCCTCAATACGTCCCAAGTATGAAACAACTGGTAAGCTTAGGGATATACTTGAGCGTCTGGACCTCCATCCGATTAAAGTCCACATCATTAATTGTGTACGCGACAAGATTAAGGATAGCGTGAAGCTCATCAATAAACATGAACATCCAAATTGTGAGTCTCAGGAAAGCTTCACAATGTTGGTATCATTGTCGAAGCCACTAATCGACTCACCCTAAACATATAAAATTGAAAGATTTGGAGAAGAAGACTTGTCCTGAATGGAGGCTACTGGTAGATTGACCCTAGCTAAAGCTGTCTTAAATGCACTGCCGACATATACCATTCAAACGTCGATTGTGCCACTCACAATTTGTGATGACATCCAAAACTGCACTAGGAACTTTGTGTGGGGTTCGACTAGTACCAAAAGGAAAACTCATTTAGTCGATTGGGAGATAGATTGAAAATTGCCAAAGGAGGGAGGGCTGGGCTTAAAGGACCTTCGATCGTTCAATAGTGCAATGATTATGAAAGTGGGTCACAAAATTATCACAAACAAGGATAGCGTTTGGGCTAGGGTTTTGAGGAATAAATATAGAGTGGGCCTAAGCTAATTCCTACCATACCCAGAAAGACTAACAGCTCAAATTTGTGGAAGGGAGTTTCGAAACTCTGGGGTAAGATAGCAGATGGGTCAAGGATCTTTTTAGAGATGGGCATTCAACAAATTTCTGGAAGCATGCTTGGTTGCCCTCTGGCAGAGTGTTTGACTTTACAGTGAACCATGTTCCCGAATCCATGCTGGAAGGGAAGGTAGCGGAGTACGTCGATTCTAATGTAAACTGGAACTGGACCATTTTCAACCACCTTATATCTAACGAGGGCATGAATTTTATCGCGGGGATCATGCCTCCAGAGACAAATGGTGGGGTGAGGATAAAGTTACATGGGCTCACTCTAATGATTGAAAATTTACCATCAAATCTGCTTACCAAAAACTGACCACCGAGGAGGACCATTTGAGTACTGTTGAATGGAAACTAGCTGGAAATGTAATGGCCCGCAGAGAATCAGAACCTTTATTTGGCTACTGTTGGGAAATAAACTTCTTACAAACAATATGAGGTACATAAGACATATGTGCACTTCATCCATATGTCCTAGATGTAATTTACAGGTGGAAGACTCCCTTCATCTCCTTCAAGACTGCACTTGGGCAAGGGACGTTTGGCTCCACCTTTTGAGCTTTAATGACCGAGTAACTTTCTTTCAGGGGAATGTAATGGACTGGGTTTCCAGGAACCTTAAGGACTGCAGAACTGGTCCATCCCAAACCGAGTGGAATCTGCTCTTTGGAGTCACGTGTTGGCATATATGGAAGGAAAGGAATAACTTTGTTTTTAAGAGCGCATCAGATAGTCCCCAGCGAGTGAGTTTCAGGGCTTCCCAGTTTTCTCGAAATGCTCGACATGCTCACCATACGCTGGTGAAGGCAGGCCTTGTAGTGAGACAGAAACAACTAGCGTTTATCAAGTTGTGTCTCCCAGATCCAGGGTGGGTTAAGGTTAATACTGATGGAGCTAGTAGCAATAATGGAAGAAAATCAGGTTGTGGTGGTGTGATCAGGAATAGCCAAGGAGGATGGATTGTGGGTTTTAGCAAGAACACAGGTTTCAATAACTCCTTCATGGCGAAACTGTGGGGCATCTTAACTAGGGTTGGCAAAATGGGCCAACCTGGCTCGACCCGGCCCAACCCGCATTCAATTTGTAAAAATCAGGTCGGGTTAGGGTTGGCTCGAAAAAATAAACGAGCCAGAAAACCCAACCCAGCCCAACCCGAGCCGAGTTAAGGTTGGCTCGCGGGTTGGCTCGGAAAAAAGCTCGCGGATTGGCTCAAAAAAAGCTCGCGGGTTGGCTCGAAATGATGCCAGTGGGTTGGCTCGCGGGTTGGCTCGCAAGTTGTCTAAAAACTTGATTTTTGTGGAACATAACCAATATAACATAACCAATAAATTAAAAAATCCCAACATAGCAGTAGACAAACACATTACAAAATAAAAATTGTCCTATGAGTTCCCATGGCCAATACAGACATACAGTACAATATCAAAATCTAAACATCCAAAAGTACACCATCATCATTAGATTATCTACAAAGTTTCATGACCATTAGATCCCCGTGAAGAAGCTAATATATGGGAAATACCATCATCATCTACAAAATACAAACCATAAAATGTAAATAATCAATTAAGGTTACAATGACAAATGAAAATGAAATTTTAATTGCATTGAAAATAAATAAATTACCATTGGCAACAAAACTAGCCAACCAATTGCGTATACATACCAAAGCTTCAACATTCTTTGACAACAACTTATTTCTATATTTGTTAAGCACACGTGATCCAATGCTAAAAGCAGATTCAGATGCCACAGTGGTAATAGGAATGCTTAACAAGTCACAAGCCATTAATAGATTCGGAAAACGACAACTATTATCCTTCCACCATTGCAATGCATCAAAACTATTCCAGTTGTCAATAATCAATATAGGCTCCTCTAAATAAACATAAAGTTCAGATTTTCCAACTTTTATTGCAAGGTGTTGATTGTGCAAGAAAAATTCCTATCATATTTGAGAAGTGCAAAAACATAATAATTGAAGTAAGTAAGTACATGCATAAATTGAGGCGAGAAAATGAATATATAACATAATTAAAGCTTTTTGCTAAACATGAACATACATCAAAGATCTCATCATTCCATCCTCTCGTTTCCATTGACCCTTGACTTGAAGAGGGAGTGTTATCTTGACTTTGATCAGTGGTAGTTGATGTTACATAATTATCAAAGAGCTTATACATGTTTGCCTTTATATTTTCCATCTTGTCATCATGTGTGTAAGCATCAATCTTTCTATGACAAAAAGATAATGTAGTAAACTTAATGCGAGGATCAAGAACAACTCCCAGTGAAAGCACATCACTATACTCTTCCCAATATTTTTGAAACTTATCCATCATCTTATTAGCCATGCTACTTACAACCACATCTTCATCAGTACTCATACGAATGAGAACACGCTGAATTTTCCAAACTTGTAGAAAATACAAGTTAGAAGTAGGATAAGAAGTGTCAGACATCAAATTAGTGATCTCACAAAATGGTTGCAAGAACCGACAAAGAATTTCCAACCTATTCCACTCTTCTTCTGAAGGAAAATACTTGTAATTTCTATCACTCAATTGGAGAATTGATAACTCACGCCTGAATTTGAGAGCACGATCAAGCATTTCATAAGTGGAATTCCATCTAGTGGGTACATCTGCTATCAATGCAGTTACAGTGTTCTCACCACCAACTTGTTCAATGCACTCCTTAAATTTGATCATTCTTGATTCTGAGCCTTTTATATATTTAACACTCTCTCTAATCCGAGACAAGGCATCATTTGCAACTTTTACTCCATCTTGAACAATCAAATTCAATATGTGTGCAGAACAACGCACATGGAAAAATTTCTCATCACATAACAACAATTTTTGCATATTCAATTGGCTTCTCAAACCACCAACCATAGAGTCATTTGCAGATGCATTATCCAAAGTAATGGTAAAAATCTTCTTCTCTACGCCCCATTCCTTTAACAAACCAAGTATTTTATGAGTCAATTCAAATCCAGTATGAGGAGGAGGCATATGACGGAAGGCAATAATTTTACTATTCAGCTTCCAATTTACATCAATGAAATGGGCAGTTAAGAAAACATAACCCTCAGTATTACAAGATGTCCACAAATATGAAGTTAAGCATATCCTACTTTCAATGCTACCAAACATATTTTTCAGCTTCATCTTGTCTCTCATGTGCACATTTAAAACATCTTGTTTAAGAGTATTTCTAGAAATGCCAGTCCAATCTGGATTCAAGTAATTATGAAAACGCCTAAACTTCTTATACTCAACAAAGTTAAAGGGCTGGTCATGTTCAATAACAGCTTCAGCATACATCTCACGTGCTACCTTCATATCTATTTTTATAGCCTTCATTTTACCTTTCATGTCTAAAATGACTTGGCCAATATCTTCATGTTTGATTTGTATGCATTTGTCAATGTGACGGTTTAAAGTAGACGTACCGCAAGTCTTACTGTCCATCTTGTACTCTATCTTGCAACCATTGCATCTTGCCTTTTCATGCCCTTTTTCTCCTAGTATTGTGAAATATTTCCAGCAACGCGCTTTCCTTTTCCTAGGCTTTTTAAAAGCAGGTCCTTCTTCAACTTCCAATTCATCGCTTTCTGCATCAGCATCATTGCCCTCTTCAATGAATGCCAAACTTTCCCTACATCAAAGTTTAATATAAAATTACTATAGCGGAAATGGAAATGAGAGATTTGAAAAATAGGAAAATATTTACCTATTCGAATCAGCCATTTCAGAGAGATTTAAAGTCTGCACGTTACAAATTTGATGCCTGCATGTAAAAAATTAGGACAGATCAACATAGGTAAGGTTAGAAAAATTAGGACAGATCAACACAGGTATTTATAGTTCTTGCATAAATTGCTTCATGACTATAAAGATCAATACAGAAATTTAGGCTTTAAGATTTCATTTACTTGGTATAGTGTTAAATAATCAGGTTTTACAGCATGAATTAGTATCAATTTGTGTGATTTAATGATGGAAAAAGAGGTTAATATCCTAGAATGTCCTCAACTACAAGTTCAAGAAGCTTTATTGAAAATTTGCATTGTTCTTGTAGGAAAATCAAGCTTAAAAGGCAACTGGGAGAAGGAATAAGATTCTGAAGAAGAGAAAAATTCTAAGTGTTGAGCACTAAAACATCCATACAGGACGTTTTAGCGCCCTGTTACAGAAAGAAGCCAAAAGATGCTGGTCTGGAGCGCTAAAACGTCCATCCAGAACGTTTTAGCGCGCTGCTGCACGTCAAAGCCAAAAATATGCTGGTCTTCAGCGCTAAAACGCCCAAACAAAAGGTTTTAACGCTGAAGCCAGTTGAAAGCAGTTGAATGGATGTTGAAGATGGCGCTAAAACGTCCAGGAGGGAGCGTTTTAGCGTCCGTGTTAGTTTTGGCAGTTTTTCAGTTGCAACTTGTAATTTATATGGGGTTTTTGGCGTCCAGGAGGGAAAATTGTTTTTTGATTACTTGTTTTATTAAATCCCAATTCATATTTTAGTATTATATTAAGTTACTTTCAAATCAATTTTCTGGTGACAAAACATTCATGATTTTTACAAACTCTTGTTTGATTCAGATTAGTTTTCTATGGTTAATTGGTGTTTGAATATAAATCTCTGTTTACTGATGATAAAATCAAATGAACATACAAGAGACATTTCTCTTGCCAAATGCCAAGGGGCACTCCCCTTATCAAAATGAGCACTCTAGGCCAATATTCAGAAAAATACCCAGTCTATCACATATAGAGGGAAACACCTCCTTTTAGACAAACAAAACCTTCCTCTAACTAACTTTCTAATGACTAACTATATTCTTTAAGAAGGAATATTCTTTCCCTCCCAATGCAAACTGTATCCAAAGTTCACTAAAAAAAATGACACGGAATGCATATTTATATATCTTAAAAAGTAATAGCATGACAATTGACAAGAGTAAAACCAATATAAGAAATTAATACTGGAACTGTTAGTCCTCCTATGGTATGCAGTATCATTGCATTTATTTCTCAATCTTATATTCATCGCGAAGCTGAGTTAATAGAAGTAGCTATCTTGTAAATATCTTGCTTGGTTTACTGTAAAAAACGAATGCCTTTTCTAGTTAAGATGGAGAGTTGAGATAATGTGGAATTTGACATAAAAAAATTAGTAAGCTACCTCTTTTTTGGTTGGCTGTAAGTATTAAACTCACACTTCAGTAATGAGATGATAAAATTTGTATTCCGTGTTGTATAGCTTATCCTTGATAGATGAATTCAAAAATTATAACATGACTTCAAAAATTATAACCTGAGAAAAATCAACAAGTACCATTATAAATCAAGTAACCAACAGCATCGAATCGAATCAGAGAATAAAAATCCATGTCGAAGGGGGGAAATGAATGACCTGAGGAGATGAGAATCAGTGATGTCCTGCAAATCTGGTGACTTCGAGTTGGAGCTGCTGACTTCTAGTTGGAGAGCGAAGATGAAATGGGGGAAATCAGCAAATCTGTTTGACAAAATAATTTAGAAAACAAAACGGTAAACTAAATAAAAAACAAAATGGTAAACTAAATGTGAGAAGACCTTACTGTGAGGCGTGAGCAGATTGTGAGGCGTGAGATAGGGTTCTTCGATTGCAAGGTGTGAGAAAATAAACAAGGCTGATTGCAAAATGAACTAGTGAGATGAAATGTCAAAAGGGGGCAGAAATTAGGGTATTAGTTTTCATATTATTTTTTTTAATCAAACAAAAAAAAATCCCCAACCCGCGAGCTGGCCCGTTTGACTCGCGGGCTGGCTCGTTTGGGTCTGGGTTGTATCGAGTCGGGTTGGCAGCTGATTAACACCAACCCAACCCGACTCATTTAGGACGGGTTGCGAGCCAACCCGACGGGTTGGCTCGTTTTTACCAACCCTAATCTTAATGGGTTTGGAACTGGCGTGGATTAGACAATTTAAATACGTATGGTTGGAATCAGACTCTTCTTCGGCTTTAGAAGTGATAGAAAAAAGCTGTCCTGATCATCTACCTTTTTCCAAGTTGGTTTCAAAGATCCAGGTCCTTTCTAGTAGAGATTGGTCAATCAGGTTCTCTCACACCCATAGAGAGGCAAGTGGAGTAGCCGACTGGCTTGCATCGAACCCGGGGACTGAGGATTGGAGTACCCAGTTTTTTGAAAATCCCCCCGGGGCTGTAGGGTTTTACTAGGCAATGATTTGACAGGTTCTTTGTACCCCAGAACTATCAGTAGCTAAGTTTTGTTTTGCTGTTTTTTCTGTTTCCTCTGTATCCAAAAAAAAAAAAAAAAAGAATTCTAATAACTTTATTGGGATGGTCTCAGGTAAAAAGACCAGATTTATTAAAACATGATGCGACGCCTATTGCATATACCTCATACATAATTGAAACTGTAAGCTTCACTTATGTATCCCTTTATTTTTCTACTTCTTTTATGCATGCTTAGTATAATAAGAAATTATCAATATATTAAATTATCATTATTGAATATCAATTTTAGCAACGTGGAGGGTACAGAGCTCAAAAATTATTTTGAACCATAGATGAGCTAATCGGCAACTTTAATATTTTGCATATCAAATATTTATCTGCTAATGACAACGAAACCTTATTTGACATTGTGAGTTTAATGGTACCATAAAAATTTCAACATTCTATTTTGTTCATGCAATTTCTTCCCATAATTTATGGTACAATTCTGTTCGTTAATTGGAGACTCCAATGGATATCACCGTAGCTAAGAGATGCAGGATATGATGTTACAGTGCGGTTTTTGCTTCTATAAATTAAACTAAAGACATGAAAATCATTTGAATGTCAAGTAGTGTTGATCCTAAATAATTTCAATTATTAACGTAGTTCATTTGGTTCTGTTTATATATATTCGTTCTACTGTAGAAAATAAATCTGACTCATAGATATGGGGTAGTCATCAACACTTACAGTTCTTTCAATATTTGAAAAAGATGAGAGATATTCTTACTACCAAAATCTTCTACTACCAACTCAATACTTATCTAATCACCAATGGATCAACATTTTCTTTTTTTTTAAATCTTTTTAGCATTCTCTTTCTTTGATTCAATGGTGATTAGATAGGTAGTAAGTTAGTAATAAAAAATTTTGATAGTAAGAATATCTTTTTTTTTAAAAAATAGTGATCAAAACTTAAACATAAGTAGTAGATGAGAGCTCCCTTTATTCTGAAAAAAATTACTTTGACACTTATAAAATGTTTGATTATTATTTGTACCGTACGTAATATGTGATAAAAGGCATTACTAAATTTTATTTATAAGTTGCATAAATTTTTACCAGATAAAAAAAACCGACTCTTTTTTCTCTCCTGTGCGTTGCACGGGTAAATAACTAGTTTTGTATAGAAAACAAAAGCAAATTAGAAAACAAACTAGAGTTCTGCATCATGCAGATAGGCTCAGTTTTATTCGCAAGCAGAAAATAGATGACTCTGAAGGCACTTGCATCAAACCAGATATCAAGTAGAACTAAGCAGATCTAGACAGGGTATTTGTATAGGTGAAGAACCTTCTTCCATGATGGTCTGCCACTAATATCATTCCACCAAGCACTCACATGTTTCCTCTCTCTTACCAAATTCCCTCTTCCAGTTTGATTCACCAAATAATGACCAAATGAGAGATGGCTAAGATCAGCAAGGCTGAAGAAATCACCTGCTAAGTACTTGCTCTTCGACAGCCTCTCCTCATAAATATCCAGCACCTTCCCAAGCTTTTCATCACTCTCTTCAATCACTTTTTGGTCTGAGGGAATTCCCTTTAATGGGGCAAACAGAACATTCCTAACTAAGTTGAGGGTTGGTGGGTGAAAGTTATGTGCTTCAACTTCAAGCCATTGTTCCACAAGACCCCTTTCTTCTATTGTTTTCCCCAACAAGTCAGTCCCTTGGGATTTATACTTTTCTGCATAGTATCTGATTATTGCACGAGATTCTGTAAAAAAAGGTTTAACAAAGTGTATTAGAATTAACATATTATTCTACATTAGCAAAAAAATAAAAGAAATGAAATCTGGGAATGTTGGCCTTCAATCTTTCACATTGAGGGTGAGACTCAGCACTGGTAAAGATATTCAATGGACGATTTCGAATTTGTGAAACGACTATTGGCAAATATATAAGGATTGCCTTCAGTGTTACCCTCATTAGTTGGGATTTCGTCTAAAGTGATTTTTCGAATTCGAATTTAGGAAAAATCTCTTTACAAATATATAAAGGTGATGCAACGTACAACAAATATATAAAGGTGATGCAACGTACAACAATTTTCGAATTCGAATTCTGATATTATATAAATAACCATTTCAACTCAAAAACTTAAATTAACTATTGAGTGAGGACCTTTTTAGTGATTTATATTATTCTCTAACAGTGAGCGTGACCAGTCCTAACCCCAGAACTCAATCTAACATCTTGATCTAAAGTTTGAAACACCCATATCAAAATGAATGATATAAAAGGAGAAATAGCAAAATCACAAATCCTTAAGTACATGGCACGAGATAAAACAAATTCAAGAAAATAGTAAAGGGGCTAAGTGGCTAACCATAGAGAGTATAATCACCATCTTGAATAACAGGAAGCGCTCCAAAAGGCTGTAGATTTATGAGAAATAGGTATCAATAAAAATAAAATAAAATAAAAATAAAAATCTAGAAACCCAGTGAGGTAAGAAGTGTTGTAAAGCAAAAGATCAAGTGAAAAAAAAAAATTGAACCTGCAACTTGAGGAACTCAGGATCTTTGTGTTCTCCCTTGAAGATATCAACAGGTACCGTTTCAAATTTAACTACCTTCTCAATCAGACACACCATCACCCGTTTTGGGGAAGCATAGGTTGGGCCATACACCTTCACCACCATATTTTCTATAGATATTTGCTACCTACAATATTCAGGAGTTGTTCTTGTTTGTCCGTCCTCTGGGTCATGTTGCTGCATCTTATAGGGTCTATCTAGTGGAAAAGGAAAGTTTCGTTCTGAGATAGTGATTATCAACATCAATGGTAATTGCTTAGAGCAGGAGAAAATTTAATTAGTATTTAAAATCATAGAAGTAAATATGAGGAAAGGAAAAACAACGGAATATTTAAATAAAAGGTAATATATTTCTCCTATTACATGAAAAGAATATTCTCCCGTAACAAGCATAAAATTCAAGTGAGACCTAGAGAAAAAATACAAATAACACTAACCTATATTGAAAGTCTTAAAACGAGAAAATAATCACCATGGAGAGTAAGTGGTTAACAATAGGGAGTGTAATCACCACCTTGAAGAGCATAATGAAATTTGTGATATAAGAAAACAAAAATCATTATCTCAATTTTTTTATAAAATCACTTTTTACAAACATAATTATCGTCAATAACAATTTTTAGAAAAGAAATTGGTTATGAAGAAATATTGAAGATAATCCATCTACCAAAAAAAAAAAAGAAATAATGAAGATAATTACATACACTTTTAAAGAATTTAAAACTATAAATTCTTAACATAATTGGGAAATGAAAATAGACAACGGTTATACAAATAGATGTGACAAATCTCGCTCAAAAAAGCGCAACCCATACATGAAACACATCTAAAAAAGACGTAATCAGTCTCATAATATAATATGAATGTGTATATGTAATTATATTTTCAAGTAATCTTAAAAAATATTTTTAATTCTCGTAAAGTAATATTAAATTTACGAAAATTAAAAAATTTAAAAAATTTAATATAAGCATACTAATAAATTTTTAAAATATAACAATATAAATATCTGGGACATGACTTTAATGAAGAGGAAGGTTAAATTTTTGGGAAAGGACAACTATTCATTCCGAAATAGGACAACTATTCATTCCTAAAAGAGAAGCGGAAAACTTTTTTGAAAAAAAGAGGAAGGTTAACATTTTTGGTTAAATGTGAGGAATATTTCAAAAAAGGAAAAATTAAAACAATTTCAAAAATTTCTTGTAAAAATCTAATCTAGAAAAGGAAAACGTTTTTTTAATGATTTATATTATTCTCTAACACTCCCTTACACAAAAGTCTTTTGAGTTTGAAACGTGTATATCACACATTTACCTTGTGCTTAATTAATTTCACTAGAAAGTAGAGGTAGGTGAGGATCGAACTCATAAAATTCTGATTTATGTATATAACAATTTCAACTCAAAACCTTAAACTAACTATTGGGTGTGGACTTTTTTAGTGATTTATATTATTCTCTAATAGTGAGCATAACCAGTCCTAACCCCAGAACTCAATCTAACATCTTGATCTAAGGTTTGAAACACCCATATCAAAATGAATGATATAAAAGGAGAAATAGCAAAATCACAAATCCTTAAGTAAATGGCATAAGATAAAACAAATTCAAGAAAATAGTAAAGGGGCTAAGTGGCTAACCATAGAGAGTATAATCACCATCTTGAATAACAGGAAGCGCTCCAAAAGGCTGCAGATTTATGAGAAATAGGTATCAATAAAAATAAAATAAAATAAAAATAAAAATCTAGAAACCCAGTGAGGTAAGAAGTGTTGTAAAGCAAAAGATCAAGTGAAAAAAATAAAATTGAACCTGCAACTTGAGGAACTCAGAATCTTTGTGTTCTCCCTTGAAGATATCAACAGGTACCGTTTCAAATTTAATTACCTTCTCAATCAGTGTTAATATATCCTAATGAAGTAACTAACGCTGACGTGGAAAGAGATGCAGTTAAAGTTAGTTTGTAACTGTATCCAGTTTGTTACACGGTTAGGAATCTGTTGTGTATAGTTGGAAGTTTGTTATACTCATTATTGATTCTTCTGCTTGACACCATGATATATAAGGTGGAATAGCTGTAATGTAAACTCAGATTTCATAATACAATGAATTTTCATATATTCAAGATGGTATCAGAGCAATAGCTCTGGGCCATCAACCACATTCCGCGATGCAATTTTAGCTCTCTGTTCTTTGTTCATCTTCTTTCTGTTTCTTGTTCATCTAATCTTCTTCTTCAATCAATCTTTCGTTTCTGTTCATAGTCATGGCAGAACAAAACCAATTATCAGATCCATACTATCTTCATCCCAACGAATCACCATCTTTAGTTCTTGTTTCTCCATTAATGAATGGAAAGAACTATCATGCGTGGTCAAGAGCCATGAAAGTGGCTTTGATTTCCAAGAACAAGATAGTGTTTGTCAATGGCACTATCACTGCTCCTGCAGAAGATGATGCAATCTTTCCTTCCTGGGAGAGATGCAACACAATGGTCCTCTCATGGCTTCACAAGTCTATAGCTCAGTCGGTTGTCCAATCTATTCTTTGGATTGACAAAGCTTATGATGTATGGAATGACTTGAAAGATCGGTTTTCCCAAGCAGACACTTTTCGCATTGCAGATTTACAAGAAGATCTGGTTCAAACTAATCAAGGTGATAAAACAGTATCCGATTATTTTACAGTTTTGAAGGCACTTTGGGATGAACTGAATAATCTTAGACCACTTCCACAATGCACATGTGGAACTTTGATTCAATCACGAGAACATAGGGAGACAAATCAGGTCATAAGGTTCTTAAGAGGCCTTAATGAAAATTTTGCACAAGTTCGATCCCAAATAATGCTCATGTCTCCTCTTCCAAATATAAACAAAGCATTTTCTTTCGTGCAACAACAAGAAAGACAGCTGCGAACTGATTCATACAGTGATAATGTAAGTGAAGCAAAGGCATTTGCTAGTTCATCAGAGAATCCACGTGGTCATGGACCTTCATACAGAGGAAGAGGAAGATTCATTGGTGGACGCAGTTCAAGTACTAGCAACAAGTATTGTACTAATTGCAAGAAGACAAATCACACCATTGACACATGCTACTTCAAGCATGGCTTTCCCCAAGGCTGCAGGTCAAAGAACATTCAAGGATCAAGTAATGCAGTTCTAACTGAACAGAATGCAAATACTGTGGTCAGAGATCAAGATGTATCAGCTCCACTGATGTCTTTTTCAAAGGAGAAATATGAGGACTATATGGCTTATATGCAGCAAAACAATCATGTCCATTCCACCAACATGGCAGTCAATGAGAACCTTCCTATGACAGGTAAAATTTCGATGCAATGGCTCTTAGATACAGGGGCCACAGATCACATCACACATATTCAATCCATATTCACATCCATTCACAAGATTACACCTATATCTGTTTTCTTGCCTGATGGATCATCTGTCATTGCTTCATATGCTGGAAATGTGGACATTTCTTCCACCCTTACCTTAACGGATGTATTATATATTCCAAAATTCAAGGTGAATCTGATATCTGTCACAAGATTGCTTGAAAATGCTGACTATTTCTTGGTTTTTCATGCAACACATTGCTTGATTAAACAGAAAACCAATTTGAGGACGATTGGTACAGCTAGAAGAAGAGGAGGACTGTTTGTCATGACAACTGGATCTGCACAACTCAATTCGAGTTTCCAAGTCTGTCATTGTCATAGATGTTACTTGTGTAATAAAAATAATGATTTTCGATTATGGCACCTTAGATTGGGCCATATTTCAGAGAATATTTTGAAGCATGTTGCTTCTCAATTTTCCTTTATACCAAATAGGCATGTCAAACCCTGTGACATTTGCCACTTTGCTAAGCACAAGAAGTTACCATTTCCTGTTAGCAACTCGTCCGTGAATAAAGTTTTTGAAAGACTACATGTTGATATTTGGGGGCCATTTATGGTTCCTGCTATTCATGGATATAGATATTTCTTGACTTTAGTTGATGAATTCTCTCGGTTTACTTGGGTCATTTTCATGGTCTACAAAAGTGAAACAAGACAGCTTTTACAAAATTTCATCAAACTCACTGAGAACCAATTTAATACTTCCTTGAAGTGCATTAGAACCGACAATGGGAAAGAGTTCATTATGCCAGAATTTTATTCTTAGCATGGAATTGTCCACCAAACCAGCTGTGTAGAGACACCACAACAAAATGGGTTGGTGGAAAGAAAACACCAGCACATTATGAATGTAACAAGAGCACTAGCTTTCCAAGCATCCATCCCTCACTCACTTTGGAATTATGCAGTTTCACAAGCTGTGTTAATCATTAACAGTTTGCCTACCCCATTGTTGAAATACAAATCTCCATATGAGATTCTTCACTCTAAACCACCCCTACTATCCAATCTTCGAGTTTTTGGTTCCCTCACATATGCCTCTACCCTTAATTCCCATAGACATAAACTCTCTCCTCGAGCAAGAACCACACATGATTTTCAAATCCCTGCCATAGCCAATTCGCCCATCCTCGCTGATAACAATCATACTAATA
>NW_026895497.1:0-16370 GCF_033153095.1 Gastrolobium bilobum
AGGCCCTGATGGCTTCTT
Organism: Gastrolobium bilobum; assembly: GCF_033153095.1. Classification (NCBI taxonomy): domain Eukaryota; kingdom Viridiplantae; phylum Streptophyta; class Magnoliopsida; order Fabales; family Fabaceae; genus Gastrolobium; species Gastrolobium bilobum. Next base: position 19 of record NW_026895497.1, read on the forward strand.
TGGTTTCCTTACGTTCCTCAGTTTGTTTGGAGACGAGCCTGTTGAGTAGGAGCTCTGCTATGTGATTACGCAGAGAGTTGGAAAATATGAGGGAGTCAGCTGCTCTTCTGATTTCTCCTTGAACTGCTCGGAGTGTTGACTCATAAGATGCAGCATTGGCTTCCTTGATGGTTGCCTTGATGGAGCTGAGCTGTTGTTCTCTCTCTTCCTTCTGTTGTTCCTGAAATGTGTTGAAGGCAGATGAGAGTTGTTCCAATCCGTCCCTTAGAGCCTTCAGCTCTTCATTGGTGCTTGTCATGTCAAGTTGGGGGACAGATTATTTTGTTGGTAGCCGTTGTTCCAACTTCTTCCCCAGCATTTCAAAGATCTCAGCAATCCCAATTTACGATCTTTTTCTAGCTGAGATGGGGATTGCTGCAGTAGGGGAGGAAGTAGGTTGCTTCTTCTGCAGGCTACTGCCAACAGTAGAAGGTACAACGGGTGCTGTGCTGGGCTCATCCACTGGTGATCTGGATGATGAGGGCATGGCTACAACTTGTTCCTCCATCAGTGGAGGAATTGCCATCCCTTCTTCTTCTGCCAAGGCTCTGGCAAGAGCTTCGTCCCCAGAAGTATCGGGACAGATGACAGGGTATGACAGAGGACCTCCCAGATTGATCTGCCTGGGGCCTGTTGTCTTTGCTTTCTTCTTAGGGGGTTCTATGAGAATCCCTTTTCCTCTGTCATTTTTCTTCTGTGGCTGAGCCTCTTGCTCAGCCACTGATGTCTCTCCAGCAGATGCTGCTTCTTTTTCTGTTCTTCCCTTTCCTTGTTGCTGCCTAGGAGAGGGTTGTGGGGTGATTTGTGGACGGAATGTGAGAGAATGTGAGAGAATGTGAGAGAATGTAGAGGCTGAGCTGCTTGGGGACGGAATGTGAGAGAATGTAGAGGCTGAGCTGCTTGGGGACGTCTCCTTGGCAGCTGGTTTGGGTGCTGACATTCTGCCAGCCTTCAGCCTTTTTGCTAAAGGCTCATTGCCTTCACTCTCCTCCTCCTTGTCTGAGAGGGTGATAGGTTTTGCAGAAGATGCTCCCTCTGGCTTGTTGCTGTTGAGGACCCTCTTTAGTCTCTGACTTGAACGTTCCCCCTTTCTTGGGGGAGCTTTGGCAGGAATAGGTTGGGTGGTGTCAATGTAAGTGCTTTTAAGACCGTTCCAGGTCTTAGCATCAATGATAGATGCCCGTTTGATGTCATCTGGGTGTTCTTCTACACTAGCTTTCGAACAGAGCTTGGTGATGAGGCAAGGGAGGCAGACTGTGGTCTTCCTCATGTCCCTCTTCAGGCTGTTATAGATGAGGGTTACTGCATCAAAAAGGATGTGCTTAATGATGCAGTAAATTAGGACCTGTAATGCCCAAGTAGCAGAGGCTTCATGAGTGGTGGGAGTGATGTTGGAATTTGCAAACAGTGCCCAAAACCTGGCTATGTCCTTCATGCTCCACTTGCAGAGGGACCCTTTGTAGTAGTTGGGTTTGTCGAGGGCTACTATTTGTTTCAGGTCCTTTTGGAAGTAGAATACCTCTCTACTGTCCAAGTACTCCTAGTACGGACAGTTGGTGACGGTGGGGAGGTAGAGCACTTTCTGGACATCAGTGGGGGAAAATGATACTTGTTTTCCCTTCACTGTGACCACATCAGGGGCATCTTCTTTGGGCAGCCTCCTTGTCTGGTACAAGAATTCTCCCACTAGGGAGACATTCACTTCACGGTCATCAGTGGAAAAACGCAGCCACTGAAGCTTGATTAAGGACTGCTTCACAAATAAGGGCAGAACCAATTTGTCTTGCTGCAAGGAGATGTTCCTTTCTGGGTATAGATGAATGATGGGTTCGGTGAGTTCTGGTTCTTCGCCACGGTTGGCCACAGGAGTCACCTTGATCGAAAGCTTAGACATTTTTAGCAGAAAGGAGGTTAGGGCACAATGCAGAGGGAGAAAAGGTTCTGAGTTGAATGAAAATAGTAAAACTTAAAGGAAACAGTGGCTGAGTTTAAGTAAACAATGGAGGAGTGAATGAAGAGTTTCTGGGACGTGGAGGTTAACGAGAGGAGGTTGAAGAGGTAGTGGAATGAGGACGTTACAGAACGAGTGGTCAGGAGTTGGTGACCAGTTACTGATGGGATGAGTGTGAGAAGATGGAACGGTTTAGGTCAGGACGTGAGAGATAGGGAAAAGGAAAGGGTGCAGTTGTTTTAATGGTTGAGGAGACGGTTGCTTTTTCTGCGCGTGTTTTCAAGATTTGCAATGAATGCAAACTTGATATGGCTGCGTACCTTTTTAAGTGACTCAGCAGGGACAGGTGTCCCATTCATTCTTATTTCCTAACCCAGAGAACGTTCCCTTTGTCTTTTCCTAACTAATAAATAAACGGCTAAATAAAAAAGAAAGAAAGAAAAGGAAACATACAGAAGTGTAAATCTAATCTATCTAAGGGAAAGGGGACGGACTAACCTATTACTTACTACCTATTATTTAAGATAATAACTTTGCAAAAATATATATATAATAAAAAAAATTATATTTTTTTTGGGCCTGTGTGGTCAAAGAACCACCCCAAAACTACGTTCCTGGAACGGAACGTATCTTATTTGGACTTTTTGGAGTGGAACATCAGTCGTTCCCTCCTTTTGGGAGCTATGTGGTTAAGAGTAAGCACCCCAAAACTTTGCTCTTTGTCAGAGAGCAAATGTATCTACTGGGTTGCCTCCCAGTCAGTGCTTAGTTTAATGTCTTTAGCTAGACATAGTACTTACCTCTTAAGTGGACTTAGAAGTGGTTGAGGGAACCTCAGTGTCCCCTGGTAGTGATCCTGGTGTCTTGGTTTGGAGATTGGCAGCAATCTGTCCCAGATGGGATTCAATGTTCCTAACCACTGCAACATTCCTGGTGACATATTCCTTGACATAATTTTCCAGGGTGTTGATGCGTTGGTCATCTCTGTGGAACGGAACGTAGTTGTTTCTCCTTTGTTCAAAGGTTCCACTGCTGCTGCCTTGCTGATACTACTGCTGGGTGTTGAATGGTCTTTGGTTCATGGGTGGCCTCCATTGGGTGTTGTGGTTCTGATCCTTAATGATAGTTCCTCCAGGATTTGAATTTGTACTGCGTCCTGCTTGTTGATTGTCTCTAGTGAAGTTCCTGTTGCCAAAATTTTCTGCATAACACACCAATGCAGTGGATGGGCAGTCTGTTGAGTCATGAAGGTCACCACAGGCTGAGCATGGTTCAGTTTCAGCTGCTGTGAGTTACAAGACTTCCATCCTTGGTGCTGCTTGGTCAGCTTTCAGGTTCTTCACTTCATTCATGAGTGATGCCAGCTGGGCTTCTATGGCAGTTTGTTTATCCAGTTCTAGCATGCCTGGCTTCCTTACTGGGCTCACTATGTCTATTGGCCATTGGAGACATCTTTCAGTAGTTCCTTCTATGATTTCGTACCTTGATTCAAGTGTTCCTATAAAGAAATATCCTCCTGCAGCAAAATCTAAGTGAGATTGAGAAGTATGGTCAAGTCTCTTATAGAAAGATTATAACACTCCCCAACTCTCTACCCCATGGTTTGGACATTTTTTTATGATGTCCTTGTATCTCTCCCATGCTTCATAGAGGTTTTCTCCATAAAACATTCTGAAGTTAGAGATTTCTGCTCTAACATCAGCTTGTCGGGACATTGGGAGAAACCTCTCTATGAACTTGTTAGAGAGCTCCTCCCATGTTTGGATTGATCCAGGGGTGAGAGTTTTCATCCATGTTTTGCCTTTAATCCTAAGGAGTGAGGGAACAACCTCATTCTCATGCTCTCCTCTGTCACACCCTCAGCTTTAAAATTATCACAAATATCTTGAAATGTTGTGAGGTGTGTGTAAGGATCTTCTGCAGGGAGTCCATTGAAGACCCCTGCTTCCCTAATCATGTGAAACATGACAGGTTTCAGTTCAAAGTTGGGTGCTACAGAAGGGAGGATTAATCCCCTGTCTGGTCTGTTCCTGAAAGGAGCAGCCAAAGTTCTGAAGTTTTGTTCAGGAGGAACTTCTTCATTGTTATTATTGTGATCAGCCATGTTTTCAAGAATTTCATCCCTGAGGATTCTTCTTCTCTTATGAAGTGTAAGTTCTGGTTCAGGATCAAAGAGAAACTCAGGTGCTTCAATGGAGTGGTCAGAGTTTGTTCAAACTCCTCACTAATAAACTATAAACACAAGTTATATATGCACAACAATATTAGTGACATAAAGAAAAATATAAAGGTAAGGTCAGATATACAGAATATTGACTAAAAACAGTAAATAAGAACAAAATTTAGTGTTTCTATCCCCGGCAATGGCGCCAAAAACTTGTTGGGTGGTTTGCTGATGTTGGAAAATTATAAGTTCTGATAGGGGACGTTCCTCTGTTCTTGCAGAACACAGATTCGTTCCATTAATTCCAACCCAAGTGCGCAAGTGCATGCATCAAGTAATAAAGGGAGTATTAATGCCCAAATTGTCATTCCCACGAGTATAGAATCCTAATTATTGTCTTACACTATTTTATAAAGAATGAAAATAAGAAGAAAAGTTAATAAATGAACTGTCTGGTCAAACGTTCCCTACTGTCTTGACAATGTTCCTCAGGAACAGTAGGTTCAATATGCTGGCAAACAATTACTCGCTGCGTTATGTATGTAATCCTTCCTATTTAGAAGAAGGTGAGATAATAATCATTGAAGTTGATAGTTATAATTATATAAAGTAAAAAAACTACTAAAGCAGAAATAACTATAATCAAGAGACAACAGGGTGATGTTTTATAATAGTTAAACAGAAGGAACAGATTCACTCTTAAATAGCTGTTTTCTCTACTCAAGACTTAGCACTTCTTAGCTTTGTCCCAGTTTCTTGTCTGCCAACTCTGATTCCTCAGCTCATGAACTAGATGGCTCACAAGTTTCCATATTCCTACGACTCCCTTGACTCCAACAGGTACTTAGTACAGAACCTTAAAATGGACGAGTTGGCCCTTTATTCCTAAGGTGACCAGTATTGTTTTTGCCATAACACTACCTTCCCCCAATGGCTAAGCTGTCTGAAATCCCTTCCTTTTGGAAGTTCCTTTCTCAGTATGTGCCCAATTTCCATTGGTACACAATGAATATAGCTCACTTAGCCAAAGTAAAACAGAAAGCTTCAGTTAAGAGTTTTGAAAATAGTTCTTTAAGAGTTTCACAGATTACCCGTTCCACAGATAGTTCAGCTCATGGCTGATATTTTAAACATAATTATTCTCAACTGAAGTCCCATAGACCCGAGATCCAGTTAAGAGATAACGAATGGAACGAAGAGAAAAACACTTATATTAATTTAAAAGACAGTTTACAGAAGAAACAGAAAATGGAGAAAAATGGGTTATTGCTCGTGAGGAGTCTTAATGGTTGATACAGAGAAGAGAAGAGGGGTTGTCACTTAACTATAGTTACAACTTAAAAATAAATCTAAGCTACTAACTACTACTACTACTAGGTGATCTCCTCCTTTCGAACTTCAAACCCTCCAGGATTCGATGATGTTTTTGTGTGTGGGTCATCCTATTTATAGATGGAAGAGGAGTGCTAGTCTTGTAAATCCTTTAGAGCAAGTTGCTTGAATGAGGGGACGGGATGGTGGAAGCAGAGTGTGGAGACTGCGCAGATTGCTGGATGGAACAGGTTTTGGTGATGATTAGCCGTTGTTTGCAGTCTGCCCCATGCCTTGCTTTCTTTTTCAGCCAATGAGAACTCTTGATTCTCTGCTCTTCACGTTTCCAGCTGCTCAGTTGGTGCGCCGCCTTGCTTTTAGAAGACTTTAACTCCACGTTAGCTGCAAAGTGTACAGAGGCATTTAATGAGTGGAGCAGGTGCATTAAATGTGTCTCAGTTCGTTCCCCTTTTAAGATATTTTAAAGGAATACGTTACCATATGTTCCCCCACTGTGTTTTTGTCACAAATGTGTAAAACAAGTGATTTTCGTGCTGAAGTTGCTCATCAGATGAGGGAACATGTGGTATTTTTCCATCAAAATGGGCTTAGATGGGAACGAATTTACATCCCATCAATATGCTTGTATGTTTTAAAAATGACTAGTCTGCATGAAATTGGACAAATCGCGTTTGTATGTATTATTATGCACGTCCAATAATGACTAGTGTAATCCGATAGATGTTTGACATAGGATACGACTAGCATGATAATAATGCATCCGCATTTGATGAGACTTAATAAACCCTAAATAAAAGGAACTCTTAAAAGGAATAAATTATTAAGCGCATGATTACCTCCCACCACCAGTATTACTCAAACCTCCTCTAAATAGTGGTGCTCCACAACTCAGTTGGGACCTACTGTTTCGTTGAGTAAGAGTAGTATTAGAAGTGTGAGACACTTAGGGTGCTGGTTAGTGCTTAACTAAGAGCATGAGTTGCAGGCTCAGCCGGGCTCATGTGCTCAGGGTAATAGTGCTAGGTTGGTTGCATGAGATGCACCACTACGTGACAAGGAGTTGTCAACCTAATGTTATGAGAGGGTATGAGATGCTGTTGATAAGGATCAACCCATTATTTAATTTAATCTTGCGTTCTCATATGAGGGTTAAAATAAATAATCGCACTCTTAAAATCCCACTAAGGTAAAATCTAAAAGTAGAACAACCCTAAGTCAAAGTTTAAGGGTCGTTGACTTAGATAAAATAGTGGGAGGGGCATATTATTTAAAGTCTTTAATAATTTGCTCTTATTACACCACAATATATATTAATTAATCTATCTTTACATTTTTTCAGTTTTTAGTATGACTAATCCACTGTCACTGCGCTCAATACTCGATACGAACAAATTAACCGGTCCTAATTTTATGGACTGGTATCGGAACGTCAGAAATGTTCAGCGGGTCGAAAAAGTTGCTTATGTCCTTGACACTGCTTTACCGATTACGCCTAAGGAAGGGGAAGATGGGTTCGCGAAATTTGATTTCGAGGTCCACAAGCAACACATGGATGATAATGTGTTGGCTTGTTGCATCATGCTGGCATTCATGTTGCCTGAACTGCAAAAGCAGCACGAACATATGGATGCCCCCTCCATTGTCCTTCATCTCAAGGAGTTGTATGATAAGAAGGATAAGCATGAGAGGCATGAGACCTTTAAGGAATTGTTCCTATGCAAGATGACTGAAGGCATGTCCTTTAACCGCCATGTCCTAAAGATGATAACGCTCATTGAGAAGCTAGAGAGGCTTCATAATGGATGCTGAATTAATTAATGACTTAGTTCTATCATCACTTCCTCCTTCTTTCAGTGAATTCATTGTGAATTACAATATGCATGGGATGCTTGTGAGCTTGCCAGAGTTGTTAAGTATGTTAACAACTGCTGAAGTGTCTATCAAGAAGGATAGGACACAAGCTCTTTTGATTGGTGGGCCTAGCAAGGCCAAGGGTAAGGGCAAGGAGCCTGCGAAAGGCGACTCCCTTAAGCCTAAAGAAAAACCCAATAAAAAGAAAGGCAAAAAGAAAGGTAAGAGTGCACCCAAGGACAAAAGCGATGCTGTGTGCTTCCATTGTGGCAAGAATGACCATTGGAAGAGGAATTGTCCAGACTACCTGAAGAGTGTGAAGGACAAGAAGCATGATGATGCTTCTACCTCAGGTATTTACATGATTGAGATAAATTATTCTTGTGCTAATCTGACTTCATGGGTATTGGATACCGGTTGTGGTTCTCATAATCTGCAATGTGTTGCAGGTGCTTAGGAGCCCTAGAAGATTGGAGAAGAACGAGGTGGACCTCCGCGTTGGTGATGGAGCAAGAGTTGCTGCTCATACTGTTGGAGATACCGACCTCATTTTTCCTGCGGGCCTTTTATTGCATTTGAATAATTGTCTTTATGTTCCCAGCATTTCTAGAAACATTATTTCTATATCTTGTTTAGAACAAGATGATTTTGCTTTCACTATTAAGGATGGTATATTTTCTATCATTTTGAATGATATTGTTTTTGGTACTGCTTCTTTAATAAATGGCTTATATGTTTTGGAAATAGGAACTGAAGTGCTCAATGTAAATGTGAAACGGCCTAAGACAGATAATCAATCTTATCTTTGGCACTGTAGACTAGGGCACATAAACGAAACAAGATTGTCTAGGATGCATGCAAATTGATACCTATATTCCATGGATTTGGAATCCTATGGACAATGTGAATCTTTGTATAGTTGGGAAAATGACTCATCACAAGCCCAAAGGGCTTGAGAGTCACAGGGCTAGTGAGTTATTATAACTCATTCACTCTGATGTTTGTGGCCCAATGTCTATAGAGGCTAGAGGAGGATACTCCTATTTCATTACCTTTACTGCTGATAAATCGAGATTTGGGTACGTGTACCTAATGAGATATAAATCCGAAGATTTTGAAAAATTCAAAGAGTTTAGTAATGAAGTAGAGAAACAGCGTGGCAAGATGATTAAGACATTGCGATCAGATCATGGTGGTGAATATCTGAGCCATGAGTTTCAGGATTATCTGAGAGAAAATGGAATTCTCTCGCAGTTTACTACACCTTACACACCACTCCAAAATGGTGTCTCCAAAAGGAGAAACAGGACCTTGTTAGACATGGTCAGGTCTATGATGAGTGAGATTCAACTTCCAAAATCATTTTGGGGATATGCCTTAGACACAACGACATACCTTCTAAATAGGGTACCGTCTAAATCTGTTCAGACCACACCATATGACATATGGAATGGTAAGAGACCCAAACTAAGTTACCTCAGGGTACGGGGATCGCCAGCATATGTTAAAGCGTTGGCATCAGACAAACTTAGTGCTAAGAGTACTAAATATCTATTTGTGGGGTATCCCAAAGGTACTAAGGGATACTACTTTTACTCCATGGATGAACACAAGGTGTTTGTGTCCAAGAATGCTGAGTTCCTTGAGAAGGATTTGATCTCTCAAGGAGCCAGTGGGAGTAAGATTGATCTTGAAGAAGTTCAAGGACCACAAGAACAGATTGAGGAACCCGAGTCTGCTCCGCAGGCGACGTTCTCCAATGGATAAGTAAACACACAACTCCGTAGGTCTACTAGGGCCATCCATCCACCTGAGAGGTATGGGTTTGTGATTGAGAATCAATAAACCGTCGAGGATGATGAACCGTCGAGGATGATGAACCTAGTAACTATGAGGAGGCGGTCAAGGATGTTGACTCCTCTAAATGGCTTGAAGCCATGGAATTTGAAATAGATTCGATGCATCAAAACAAGGTATGGACCTTGGTTCTTAAACCGCAAGGAATAGTTCCTATCGGAAATAAATGGGTCTTTAAGAGAAAGACTGATGCAAATGGCAACATTCAAACCTACAAAGTTAGGTTGTTTGCGAAAGGGTATCGTCAAAGACAAGGAGTTGACTATGATGAGACTTTCTCACCAATTTCCATGATCAAATCTATTAGGATCGTGATATGCTGTTATTGCAAGCATCAAGGAGTTGGAATATTCGTTTTTATGAAGTGGTTAGAAGTAACAGTTTCATCAAGAACGAGGATGAACCTTGTGTTTACAAGAAAGTTAGTGGGAGTAATGTCATCTTCCTGGTACTTTATGTAAATGACATATTGCTAATAGGAAGTGACATCCCCACATTACAAACAACGAAAGACTGGCTTTCAGAAAGCTTCGCCATGAAGAATCTGGGAGAAGCGGCCTTTATACTTGGTATAAAGATCTATAGAGATAGATCCAAGAGGCTGCTGGGTTTATCTCAATCCACGTATGTTGACAAGATGCTAAAGTGGTTTAGCATGGAAGGGTCGAAAATGGGTTTTCTTCCCGTCAGTCATGGGGCACATCTTTCAAAGGCTATGTGTCCTAAGTCACAGCCTGAGAAGGATCGTATGAGTGGAATTCCATATGCTTCGGCTATTGGATCCATCATGTATGCCATGATATGTACGAGACCAGATGTCTTATATGCTTTGAGCATTACGAGAAGATACCAGTCTGACCCTAGAGAGGGTCACCGGAAAGCAATAGAGACCATCCTTAAGTACTTGAGAAGAACTAAGGATGTGTTTCTGGTCTATGGTGGGGTTGATGAGCTTTCAGTGAAAGGATTCACTGATGCCAGCTTTCAGAGTGACAAAGATGACTGCAAGTCATAATCAGAGTTCGTATTCACCTTAAATGGTGGGGTAATATCTTGGAAGAATTCTAAGCATGAGACTACAGCAGATTCAACGACAAAAGCTGAATACATAGCTGCTTCAGAAGCGACTAAGCAGGCCGTGTGGATCAAGAAGTTCATATATGAACTAAGGGTGGTTCCAAGCATGGATGAGCCCATACAGTTGCTTTGCGACAACACTGCAGCCATTGCGCAGTCAAAGGAACCTAGGTCTCATCAAAGATCTAAGCACGCGCTCCACAGATATCACCTGATTAGAGTAATCATTGATAGGATGGATGTAAAGATTAATTATGTTCCCACAGATGATAACCTAGCCGATTCTCTGACAAAGGCTGTTTCACAGAGAAAACATGATAGTCATTATGAGGCTTTGGGTATAAGACTTAGGTCAGATTGGCTCTAGGCCAAGTGAGAGCTTGTTAGTATATGGATGTCCTAGAGACAATCTTTTGATTAGATTAGGACATATGTGGATCTTTTTATATTGTCGCAAATAAATAATAAGCATTCTTTATCCTGTTTCATATTTTGCCTCAATATTATTGTTAATATATTATATGAGTAACAGGATAAACCCCTTGGATTAAAATAGGTATCTATTGAGTATCTGTGATGAGATCATGATCATGAGGATTTAAGGATACCGGATATTTATTCCTAATTTTATGTTCCTAGTCTAGAGACACTGAGAATGGGGATCAGTAATCTCGGGTAAGACTAGCACGACTTATCTACTTGTATTCGGATACAAGGTAAAGACCTCATGAGCTACAAATATGGAGATGTCTTAGCTAAAGTCGTGGGTGGACCTATAAGGGTATAGCTCGCACTAAACAGACCCACAAAGAGACTCTATGAGGAAATCTTACAAAAGTATCATTAGAGCAGTGTCTTAATATTTGGGTATGTCTTTCCTTAGACCATAAGTTGTCACCTAGACTGTGTTCTAGAAGGCATGTTTTGATTGTATACCTCGTTTGCCTAAAATATGGAGACTCATAGGTATACTTTTGGGCATGTCCTGAAAGAGCACAGGCCTAGGGTGATAAGCTGAAGGAATTCGTCAAATCTCTGTAAGGGATTAGGTTATCTGTAAACCAGAGAAATCGGGATGACATTTACAAGACTCGGGAATCTATGCATAGTAAAAGAGATCATGAGATGATCTGCCCTTAGAGTCAGTAAATTGAAGATTCCCTATTTCGAATTAAAGCTTACCCTAAACCGCAAGGGTTGATACGTAACCTCACCCTAGGTTTAATGGGAAGGTAACCGAGACAAAAGGAAATGCATACGGAAACCAAATATGTGTAATAGGATGATCAAGTCATTAATCTAACTAGTTCTGGGGCAACAAAGCATTGCTAGTGCTCTGTGTTGTCATTAAATGAGTTGTGGGCTTGTTGGGTCTGAGCCCATTTATGTCAGTGGCTATGTTGGACCTAATGGGTCACACACTAACACTTTATTTTCATGATGATCTAGCATTAAAGGTATTGGGCCAATAATGGTTGTTAGCCCAAGAAGAAGTTTGAAAGCCCACCTAAAAGGGAAAAGGGTGTAAGAACCCGCACCGTTAATTAAGGAATTTAATTAATTAATTATGCAAAGATAGGAAATGATTCTATAATTGACCCTAATAATTATTATGAGGCTTAAATAAGTATGATAAGTGATTAAGAATGTTGAAAGTCGCTTTTCGGAGAAAAAATGCAGATACCGGTTCTGCTAGACGGTATAAATGCGTACAGAAAAAGTATCCCAGAAAATTATAATAAGTGCATAATAATTACTAGAATATTATATAGGACTTGTAAATCGAGTTTCAAGTTAAAATAATGAGAACTGGTGTCAGAAACTGATACTGGTTATGAAAAGCGCGTACCGGAAAGGTGCTCAGAAAAATATAATAAAAATATGATAATTCTTGGAAAAATGTGTAGTTTCATATTCCCAAGTTTGGGATTAAAATGCTAAGCGTAGCTATTAATGTTAATACTGTGTGTTTGTAGTTAAATGGACTATAAATAGGATCTTTGCACAAAACCCTAGGCCATGTGTGATGTGCCTACGTGAGTGTTTGCTGATTTCTCTTCAGCCTTGAGCCTCCCATTGCCACCTTCACCTTCCTTCCCTCTTGTGAGCCAAAGGTGTCACCTTTTTCCTTGTTCATTCCACTTAAACACTTGTATATGGTGTGAGGTAGCCTTGGTAGTGAGTTGAGAAGCATTACTGAGTCTTTGTTGCTGTTGGTTGAGAGTGTTTTAGGGCTGTGTTGCTGAGTTGTGAGGGAGAGACCTTGTCATGGCATTTTGTGGTGCCAAGAAGTGATCTTTGGGCTTAAAAGACCAAGCTTGGTGTGCCATTTTCGTGTCTTGCTTTAGTCTGAACCTTGGTGCTGTGAAGAGTGCTCCATTTGTGTCTCATTTTCGGAGTTGTGAGCCTTTGAGGTATACCATGACCACCTCTTTGTCATTTTGGAGTTTAAAGCTTTTTTAATCAATTAAAAAGAGGAACTTTAACCATTTGAGTAAAGGAATGTGTTTCTGAGTTCATAGCATGTTGGGTTATATCTGTTTAGGGAGTCATTGGACTCCCAATCGCTTTTGGACCTTTAAATTTGGGATTATGCAGAAGTTTGCTCGAATTTCTGCATTCTGTTGAAGAAGTATTCGAATACTTTTCGTGTAGTATTCGAATACTTGTTCATCAGGTGGTCGAATACTCATTGCTGGAGTATTGGGATACTTTCTGGGAAGAAAGTATTCGATTACCCTTGAAGAAGTATTCGAATACTCGATAGTATTCGAATACTTGGGGTTTGGTTTTCGGATACCTTGTGGTATTCGAATACTGAAGTGAAAGTATTCGGATACTTTCTGGAGAGCTGGAGTATTCGAATACTACTCGTGGAGTATTCGAATACCTCCTGCAGAAAATGCATAAAATGACTTATAATGAGATGGAAAGACTTAATCACTTAATGTAACCTTGGTAGATGGTTATTGATGATTACTTACTGTATAAACAGATTGTGATTGTACAGTTTGCGGGCTTTGAGCTAGTGTGGACTCTTGGCTTGGATAGTTAGCTTGCAAGGTAAGCTTTCGTGTCCTCGGTTTAGCCATGTTGTGGTTCCACCATGTCCCATGGGGATATGGTATATGCATGTTGTGTTACATGCTTTTGATATTTTGGAAATGCTGTTGAGCTATTGTATGTTAGTGCCTTGTTGATATGCATGGAGGTGTTCCACCTATACGGTAAGCCTGAGTATGTGGAACATACAAGATGGTGAGGCTGTGGGTGAGGTGCAAGCGGTGTTCCTTGTACTACATGTAGGGAATAGACGTATTCCTACATTTCTCTGGCCAGTAGATAGTGATTACACACATGCCATAGATATCTGTTGCACTACATAGTTTTGGAACTGATAATGATATGTATATGCTTTTTGAACTTATATTGCACATGTAAGTGAGCTTGGGGTGGAAGATCCTTGAGGACCCCTTGTCTTACTGAGATTTCTAGTTTAGAGATCTCACCCCACGTTGGGGAATGCTTATTTCAAGGTCAGGTAATGTGGAGACCTCAGGCGGCAGGAGGCCGGAGCTGAGTTAGATTGCTGTTTTATTATGCTGCCATGATTGGATGCTGGATTTGCATGCTGCTTATATGCTTATAGCTTCAGTTTTGTTTATGGAGCTTTATGTTGAGACTGGTTGTTGACTAAGTTTATTTGGTGAGCATGAGGATTGTCCATGACACATAGTATTGTTAGGTCTTGAATAAGTCCTGAGTCTTTTGGAGTTGTAATAATGTATCAGGATATTGTCCGGATTACGTGATGTAATGTCGTGATTTAGATACACACTTTATTTATATATTGAGGTATTTCAGTAGATGTCTTATTGCAATTTACATACAGGCGTTATTTTATGAAATTGATTAAGTAATCAAGTTGGTAATTGATAATGACGTCATAATTGAAAAGAAAAAGAATATTCCGCATTCTTAATTAAGCACAGCTTAATACGATGTAATGTTAATATTCCGGGTATACACGGGGTGTTACATTTTATGGTATCAGAGCAACGATTCTAGGGATATTGTAATGATTAGGATGTTTGGTTGTGTCTGTTTTGTGTGTTTGCTCCGTCGAGTATTATTATGACAATGCATATGTGACTACATTGCGTGGGCCTGATCAACTCATAATTTGTGTAACTTGTGCAGAGTTATGGTAAGACCCGGGAGAAACTGCGAGACTTCGGAGGATCGGCACGATCCTGTCCTGGCTGCATTGGCTGAGATGCAGGCGGCCTGACTAGCTGACCAGGAGGCCATGAGAATGGCAAACCAGGCCATGCTGGACGCCATCAGAGAGGCGAACAGGAAGGCCACTGAGGACGTGTTGGAGGCCAACCGTCTGGCAAACATGACGATGTTTAGAGTCATGTTGGAGGAGATGAGGAATGGCCCTAATGTTGGTCATGCTCCACCTCCACCGCCACCACATCCACCGCCACCACCACCACCACCTCCACCCAGTCTTCAGGATGACTCTCAGAGTCAGATGGGAGATGGCAGTCATCTTACGAGGGCCATGCAGACCGTCCCTGTTTTTGTTGAGGATCGTGATGAGATCGATCGCCGACTGAATGCTTTCCGTAAGCATAACCCACCTGCCTTTGATGGATCCTTTGATCCTATTGCTGCTGCACGTTGGCTTCAGGAGTTGGACAAGATTTTTTGGGTCATGCAGTGCACAGATCCGCAGAAGTTGATGTTCGCTACTTACATGCTGGAGGGCGATGCCCATGAGTGGTGGACAAACCTTGCTCATGTCTACGAGATGCAGGGTCATGTGATGACTTGGCCTATGTTCGAGGATCTTCTTGGGTCAGTACTTTCCATATGACGCTCAGGAGAGGCAGCAGGGAGAGTTTGACAAATTGGTTCAGGGCTCGTTGTCTGTGGACGAGTACCTGGCTAAGTTCAACCAGTTGGTGAAGTTTGCACACTTCAGGATGGCGAGGCCTACTCCTACATTTCTGACTGCTAAGTTCCGCAGGGGGCTTAGTGAGGATATTGCTGGTTACCGAGCTGGTTCGACTTCTAGGGATTTTGGGACACTGGTTCAGCAGTGTCGTGATATTGAAGATTACTACAGCTCGAGTAAGGCCAAGAAGGCCAAGGTTGCTGAGGCGACGAAGGTTGCAGATGGTAGTTCCACTTCTTGGCGAGACAGGAAGTTTGGGAACAAGGGCAAGGGTAAGCAGATGGCAACTCGGCAGGCGCCGAATCAGTTCAAGAGGACTTCTGCTCTGGGGAGTGCAGCGAGACCTCCTGCTCCCAGGTGTTCGGGATGCGGGAAGACTCATTTTGGGTCGTGCTCTACCGGCCAGTTGATTTGCTTTCAGTGTGGCAAGGAGGGCCACTTCTCCAGAGACTGTCCGTCAGCGACAGCGAGAGCTACTGCAGTGCAGGCAGTGCCACTTCAGATGGTCCCCCTTCCACCTACTTCGGCACTGGCAGTGCCACCATCTTCTGGGAGAGTGTATACTCTGGATCGTCAGCAGTTGGATCGAGCTCCGAACCTTGTCAGAGGTACTGTTACGATTGGTACATCAGCTGTTGATGTTTTGTTTGACTCTGGGGCTACGCATTCTTTTGTTGCTACCCCGATTGCTGTGGGGCTTGAGTTGCCCAGTGATGTGCTTTCTCCATCGATGCGGGTGACCACTGCCACCGGAGAAAGATGTGATGCTACCCCTGTTCATCGCGATGTGGCGTTTCAGTAGGATGGTCGTGAGTTTGCGGTAGATCTGATAGGGTTGCCGATGGCCAACTTGGAGGTTATTCTGGGCATGGATTGGCTGTCCAGAAATTGTGTGATGATTGATTGTTGTGCCAAGCGTGTAGTGTTGTCCCCGCGTGATTCCACAGCCAGTTTCTCGCCGTACATTTCGCCTGAGATGTCGCCACAGAGGGCAGAGCTGAAGAAGCATATTAAGGATCTTTCAGCGAAAGATTTCATTAGACCGAGTGTGTCTCCTTGGGGAGCACCGGTTATCTTTGTGAAGAAGAAGGACGGGACAATGCGACTGTGCACCG
>NW_026895498.1:0-16582 GCF_033153095.1 Gastrolobium bilobum
TAAGTGTATCAAATAATTGAACTAGATGGATGATATAGAACATATTCTATTCGATTATCATGCTAGTGTATCAATAAAGAATACAAAAGTATTTACCAAAAAAAAAAAAAAAATACAAAAGTGGATCAGATGCTTAGTAAAATATTCACAATTAAAATTTGAGGAGGGATATTCTCACTATCAAAATTTTTTACTACCAACTTACTACATATCTAATCACCATTACATTAACATTTTCTCTCTCTTCAAAACTTTTTAACATTCTCTCTCTTTGATCCAATGGTGATGTGATGGGTAGTAAGCTAGTAGTAAGAATTTTTGGTAGTTAGAATATCCTCACTCTTAAAATTTTTGAAATTGAAACTATGTTTTCTAAAAGGGATTATAACTTCTTACACTATCAACAAACCCCTACCTACGACTACATCTGTTAAAAATTGAATGCCAGTTCCTTTGAAAGGATATTAAATTCTCGAATCTTAATGGGGCACAACATATTTGTTCAGGCATTATCCATGGTCTCTTATGAACTTCCTACGGAGACAAAACAGAATAATACAAGAATATTAATTGGTCCATATAATTCAGGCAAGACTAATTCATCCTTCATCTAATTGCTCGTTGTCGATACTGTGTTAATTCATAGGACTTAACCCAAAACATTGCATGCTTCTGGGCCTCTAGCACATCAAATGCATAATTGGAAGATCCCTGCAGCAGAAATTAAGAATTAGGTTGTTTTAGTTTAAAAAATTCGAAAAGAAAAGAATGTGAAGTTAAAAATATTTTTATAGTAAATCTTATAGAATAATATAAATCTGTAAAGAACCACTTCAACCCAAAATCTTAAGGTGTTGGGTGAGGGCCTTTTTAATGGTTTATATTATTCTCTAACACACCCCCTCACGCAAGAGCCCTTTAGGCTAGAAGCGTGAAAATTGCACAGGCCCAATTTTTGGTTTACCTTTTGTGATTTTTATTTTAATTCCACTTTAAAGTGGGAGGTGGTGAGGATCGAATTTGTGACCTTGAAGTCACTCAAACTCTGATACCATGTAAAGAACTACTTCAACCCAAAACCTTAAGGTGTTGGGTGAGGGCCTTTTTAATGATTTATATTATTCTCTAACAAAATCATTAAAAAAGACCCTCATATAGTACCTTAAGATTTTTGTTGAATTGGTTCTTTACATGCCATCAGAGCTTGAGTGACTACAAGGTCACGAGTTCGATCCTCACCGTCCCCACTTTCAAGTGGAATAAAATAAATACAAGATAAAACAAAAAAAATGGGCCAGTGTAATATACATGCTTCAAGTCCAAAGAACTCTTACGTGAGGGGATGCGTTAGAGAGTAATATAAGCCAGTGTTTAAAAACCCGGCCCGGACATCGACCCAGTCGAGGTCAGAGGTTATGGGGTCACGAGTTCAATCGGGGGGTCACGGGGTCACTGCGCTGACCCGGTTTTATATATTAAAAAAATATAAATACATATATCATATATGAAAATATTAAAAAATAAACCACCAATCATCAAAGATTCAAAATATTCTTAAAATAATTCATCAATTACACAACCTAATTAAAGTATCAAGATACCAAAGTACAAAACTCGTATTCTAATATAGTTAATTAAAAGTAATATCATCAAATTCAGGCTCTCCTTGTCCTTTTCCACCATTGCCATCCAAACCTTGAAGAACATTGCTTTCATTTTGGGGTACAATAGCCATATGAGGTTCGTCATCTACATCATCCTCATCTAAATTCAATTCATCTACAATAACATATTATATGCAAGTCAATAAATAATATAACGTGATCAAATCATCAAATTAAACAATAGAATTATCATGAAGAAACATACCAATACCATCTATAATTGATTCAATGGTATTATTCCTCAAATATCTTGCCTCTTCATCGGTTAATAATGGTGGTGACTCCTCAAAAACCCAACTAGTAGAATGATCATCCATTGTTTCCAAATTAATTGGGTCATAATTTTGGTGCTTCAATTGATTCCTATTTTTTCCAATATTCAACATCAACAAATATGAACATATATTTGTCTAAAAGAAAATAAACAATCAATGTATGTATAATTTTTTTTTTGGAAACATGTATATATAAATTATAATACCTTTGTTGTAGTCTTAGGTTGTATCGAACATATACAAGATCATTCAACCTTTTATGCTCTAACCGATTTCTCCTATTTGAATGGATCTGCCCAAATGCACTCCAATTTCGCTCACAACCGGAAGCACTACAAGTTTGGCTTAAGATACGAATAGCCAATTGTCTCAAGTTTGGTGCACCAAAACCATAAAGTTCCCACCATTTATCTGAAACATTGTAAGCAATAAAATATATTAGTATTCAATCATTCAACTATAACAAGAATTAAAGGTACATACTAATCATAAATTATTTTACCAGGCATAACTTTAGTTCGTTCCCGAATAGCTATGTTCCTTCCAAAATCACCATCAGATTCATTGAAAGTTCTCAGCTCAGATGTTAACTTGGACGATAATTCCTCATCCTTATGAACATACCTCTCTATAACATCTAAAAGACCAGAAGTTGTCAATGCATGTTTATTGAATTCTTCAACATTGAAATGACATGCTGGATTTAACCAATATCCCGCAGCATGCAATTTTTTACGAAGTTAAGTATCCCACCGACTATCCAGGATGTTCAAGTACGGCTCCGCCTTCTTTTTCTTTCTTTGAAGCCGTCTAACCATATCTTCTCTTGCTTTATAAAAGGCTTGATAAAGATAACCCATAGAAGGCTTGTCTTCACTATCAACAAGACGCAACAAACGTATAAGTGGTTCAGTAACTTTCACAATGTCAGCACATTCTTTCCAAAAGCTAGAATCTAAGACTAAATCCACAAATTTTCTAGCCTTCAAATCCTTAGAATATGCTGAACTTGTCGACTCTCTTGAAGTTACCATTGCTCTTAATGGATCTTTTTGAGCTAATATGCTTTTCAAAGCAATAGAATAGTAGCAAAGCGAGTTGGAGCTGGACGAAGAATTTCTCTACCACCTGTGAATTTTCTCATCAAGGGTAAAGGATGACAATGGTTATATACGTACTTGGTAATTGATGAAGCATGTGCCACGGTTGCACCCACTTCCTCTAACTTGCCAATATCTTGCAACATCAGATTAATACAATGAGCAGCACAAAAAGACCAAAATATTGTGGGAAACTCAGCCTCCAATAACCTTCCAGCAACAACATAATTAGAAGCATTATCAGTCACGAATTGAACAACATTTTCAAGCCCAACAAATAGAACAATTTCTTTGAATAGATTAAATAATAAATCAGCAGTTTTGGAAGCATGAGAGGCATCCACAGACTTCAAGAAAACAGTTCCTTTAGGACAATAAACAAGAAAGTTGATAAGAGTTCACCTAGTCCGATCAGTCCAACCATCAGCCATAATGGTGCATCCAATTTGCCGCCAAACATTACGATAGTTCTCAACAAGACTATGAACATCATCAACCCAACTATCTAGCAATGGACCACGCAACATATACATTGATGGAGCTTTAAAACCTGCACCCAAACTACACACAGCATCAAACATTTCTTGAAAGAAGGATTGTTGGCAGCATTAAATGGGAGTGAAGAAATAATTATCCATTCCGATATAGATTTGTGAGCTCTCCAAATCACTTCTTTACTCTGTAGCACGCTTTTTACGGTGGATTGAGATCCAGGAGTTGTTCTTTGAAGAAAATAAGAACCTATGGGATTCTTCCCTTTTTCAGAGTTGGAAGGTGGACGACTTTTTTTAGGAGGTGTTATTTGGTCACCAAACTCAATAGTTTCACTTTCTTCTTCATGTATGTCTTTTCTTTTTTTCTGTTTACCTTCATCTAATTTTTTTTTCATTTCTGCCCGCACCTCAGGTGGCACACTCTTGCATGGCTCTACATGCCCTTTTTCTCCCGCCAAATGATTCTTTAACCGATTAATACCACCTCTTTTAAGAGTCTTGTTACAATACTGGAATACTAAAAAAAAATTTCCATTCTCCATAACCTGTCTACAATGACCCCAACATGAATCTTGCTTTCCCCTACAATTTGGTTTGGAGGAATTTTGGGACGACACATCTTCAGTTGGTGTTGAATTAAGTTCATTGGATGACATCTTGCTGAAAATTAATCCACATCAAATCATCAATAACATAAACAGTTATATAGTCACAATGGAAAGACATAGCCTTGGCTGGTCACATATATATTTTTTAATTTAATTCCTAAAAGTTATTTTACAATTACATTCATATATGCTTCATTCTCATCATTCCATGGTTGTGCAAAGACTTACTACGTGATGCTTAACATAATAAAACAGAGGACAAATGGGCTTATAGTTTATTTAATTGGTTCTCTTCTATGTGTAATTGTGTATAACAACAACCAGTGATTGCTTCTCCTACACATTATCTAATCCAAGTTTTTCGCGAGGGAATCACTTTTTTGGCCTGCACTCAACTCAAGTTGAACTTGAAATGCCACAATTGATGGCCAACAAGGGTAGCCGATGCCCAACACAGTAATGCCATCAAATAATTTAAAAAATTAAAACAAAAGGGCTATTTCAGGTCAGCCACAAGCTCATCCTCATATTAAATCAGTCATCATTTGTCATCTTAATCATGTCATAAAATGTTATCACTATAAAAAAATTCACTGCATAAATCAAAGTAAGGCTGGAACAGCCTTAACCAAAGTATAAAGGGAAGAGGAACAAGGATTTCATAGTTTACCTCTTTCCTTCAAGATCCTTAGCTCACACTCTTTATCCCCACGTCCTTGACTTGAGCGATTCACAACAACGATTCACAACGGTGATTGAAGGATGAAGAAGACTAGCCGTCTGGCTAGGAGAGAAGAGAATCAAAGAACGATAGATATAGTTTTTTTGTAATAAATGACGTTGTTTTAAGCAATTTTCTTTAAAAAAACAAAATACGCAATGACCCCCTTTGACTCCTCTGACCCGGGAGTCAATGAAACCCGAGGGATTTTGGGGGTCGGAGGGCTTGATGTGTATATAGGGTCCAACATGTGACCCCAACCCTTAGAGGGAAGGGGTCAGGGTTGACCCGGGTCAACCGGGGGGGCAGGGTAGGGTTTTAAAACACTTCTCATCTAGTACCTTAAGATTTTTGGTTGAATTGGTTCTTTACATGCTATTAGAGCTTGAGTGACTACAAGGTCACGAGTTCAATCCTCACCGCCCCCACTTTCCAGTGGAATAAAATAAATACAAGGTAAAACAAAAAAATGGGTCTGTGAAATATCCATGCTTCAAGCCCAACGAGCTCTTGCATGAGGGGATGTGTTAGAGAATAATATAACCATTAAAAAGGCATCACCTAACACTTTAAGATTTTGGGTTGAATTGGTTCTTTACATGGTATCAGAGCTTCATATGTCCCGGGTTCGATCCTCATCGCCTCCACTTTCTCTCTTGAAATTGTTTAGCATAGGTAGGTGAGCTTGTACATTGTTCATCCTTCAAGTTAAGTGGGCCCTTGTGCAAGGGAGTGTGTTAGAATATATAAAATTATTGATGTAACCTCATCTAACAGTGAAATATATAAGTTTAGCAATTTAGACAAGTTTTGACAATGTCGTAACTAAAATAATTATTGAGGCAAACATCACTTAAGTTATTAAGTATCTAAGATTCAGTATGAAGTTATTCTAGGAAGACAATGAATCAAAGAAGAGTTTAATGTCTCTAATGTTGGAGGAGATAAAATTATCTCTTACACACATAAAAGTATGTGGGCTTTTTGACCACTTAAGCCCTTTATTAATAATTATTTACCAAATTTCCCTCGATTAGAAACTATTTTGAAAAATTAACCCTTCACAAAAAACATAACACCAATCTGCCCCTGTTTGACCGTTGACCACGAAACCTACCCGGGTACCCCACTCCATACCCGGGTATTTTTTTGAAAAATCAACCCTACCCGGGTATTCAAGGGGGTACCCGGGTATTGTTCTTAAATCTGAAAAAATCTTGAATTATTTACCTGGGTAGGTATGGGGGTACCCGGGTATATATCGGCTAGAAACCCCAATATCAAGGGTTTCGACCATTGATGCGAGTTAAAGTTTTTTTCCCCAAATCTTTCTCCCTTCACATCACACATATATTTCATCTCATCATCTCAAAAAGCTTAATCTTGGTAGGACATTGGCATTACACCTCCACATTCCCATTTTGTGTTAAAAAAATACGAACCAAGATCCAAACCCAAAACCTAGACCCAAATTTTCGTGTGAAAAATGAGTTCAACTTCTAACATGGTTCCTATAGTTATTTACTGCAATGGGAGGCATTTTGAAGGTCCGAACGATGTCCGATTTGAAGGAAAAACAAAAACGATGAAAATCAAAGTAGGCACTACATGCAATGAACTGAAGGAGAGAAGGCATCCATTCCATCCACCGCATGATAGCCAGGTTAGAGACTGTAGTGGATATGGATACAATATACTACATTGGTAACGATATCAATGATGATGAAGATGTGGAGTTCATCACAGATACGTATGTTGGATGGAAAATATTAAAAATGATTGAGATATATGTTGAAGTTGATGCTGGTCAGTCTTCATCATTACCGGTGCATACAACCACTGCGCACTGTACTGGTCAAGAAGATACAATTGTACGATCATCTCCACTTGCTCAGGTAACATTGGATGAGGATGAAGAGGATGAAGATGAGGAGTATGTTGACAGCGAAGATGAGGGAGAATCTGAAAGTGCTATTCCACAAGGTGATTCGTCAGACACTGACGTGGATGAAAATTTTGACGCTGACACGAGCGCTGTAAGGCTGGGTACCCCAGCCATGTCACCACTTCATGTTGACCCTATCAGTAGTGGTAAGTTATTAAATTTAAACATTTGCTTTAAAAAATTATACATTTTCGGTGGTATTGATTCAGACAATAATGATTAAGCTTTAGATGCAGGGACTGCGGTAGAGCCATTTTGGAATGAAAGCCAACATTATTCATTCATTAATTGGACCCTAATGACGAGTTGGAGATCCTGTATGGGGATGATGACTTGCACAGAGGTTGGAAGTTAGGAGATCCGTTATTTGTGCAACAAGAATTTGGCTCCAAACCTGAAATGCAACATGCTATGAAGATACATTGTATGAAGGGGCGCAGGAGAGCCATAGTCGAAAAAAATGACGAGTCAAGATTTGTTATTAAATGTAGAAACCATGATGACGGTTGTCCGTGGTATATTAGGGGAATCAAGCCCAAGAGAGGAGCTAATTGGGTGGTCCGTAAATGAGGTCAAGTGTTCATCCTCCCTCAGGAGCAGTCCATCCACCCTCAAGTAATGGTGGAGCTGGTGGTCGCCGGGTGCGGGTGCGACGTGCAGGAGTAGGATCAACAGTAGCAGAAACATCATCTGAGTCATCATCATCAAGTCCTGCATCAACATCATAAAACATAGACATTAAAATTTGGATATGCAAAGACATTAACCCTACTGCTACCCTAAACCCAAAATACATTTACCTGCACCTGCATCCTCCATCTGAGCATCGTGCTGAAGGGGGACCTCTGGTGGTTCAGGTGCCCTCTTCCAGTACCATACACCTTCTCGTCTCTGCATAATCTCGCATTGCTTCAAGAGGCGCTCCCCAAAGATGGCATTTCATCCTTTAACTGTCTTTTTGGTCTCGGTTGCCATAGGAACACCAAATCTGTGCAAAATCTTCTGCACCAGGAATGCAAAAGGCAGTTCAGCCTTCTTTGACTTGGCCGCCTTCCACATCAAGATTCATATGTAGTGCCTCCAGTTCTCCTCAATATGGTGAAGGAGGGCTCACAAGATCACAAAGTCACCTTCCAGCACCTTCGAGTGATTATGAAGGCGCTGGAAAATAATGTGTGTCACCACATAATGAAGTATGCGGGCAGACACGGACAAATTTCTCACAGGATAATGATCAAATTGCCTGGCCTCTGCATCTGCTCTCCTGGTCTCAGCCACAACAGCCTCCCGATTATAACCACCAAATACATGATGGTTGTCTCCGTCATATAGTGCTGCCCCTGTCACACCATCGAAGTCAAACCCCAGCAACTCTGTCTAGATAGGAGCAGTAAGGATGATATCAATCCCGCAGACATGGGAAGTCAGCTCACCATGCACATAGCCCAGGTTCTGGTAGAATGCTCTCACCATGACCTCCGAGTACGGGCACCTCATCTCCGCAAGCACCAGCAAATGTGTTTGCTGAAGAAGTGGGACTATGTCGAACCGCTCCAAATTGAAGAACGCTGAATCCAGTGATTTCGGCTCACAAATTTTGCGGCTCATATATAACTTCACAAACGTCTCGTGTGCATCAGCGTCATCCTCAAATAAATATCTGAACGGCAGGTCCGGAGCTTGATGCACAACAGCTTGGGCCTTGAAGAGGAAGATCCATCATGTCGGCGCTTGCTCTCCCTTCGGTATCCACCGCTCTCTTCTTCGCAAAGCGTCTCTCCTCCATGCAGTCACACTGTAAAACAAAATCAAAATAAAAATCCAAATTCAGAGAAACAATATTTAGGGTTAGGGTTAGGGTTTTTTATTGGCAACAAATCATAATGCAATTTGAAAACGAAAATTCACAATACGCAAAGCAATATATTAAAATGCAAACATAATTACATCAAAGTCATAATGAATTTTATGATGAATCAGAAATTCAAACGGAAAAAAATAACATTTCTTGAATTTCAATCGGTAGAAGGAACCCATACCTTGCGCCAAGGATAATCAAAAAGTCTTGAGATGATCGGTCAAACGTGCTCAGAGAATGGACGAAATCACACTCCAGCAGCTCTCTACCCGGGTACCCCTTTGTGGGTTTTCCAAATAGGGCTACTGGGCTTTTAAAAAACCATATTCACGCAATCTACCCGGGTAACCCCATACCTACCCGGGTAAATAATTCAAGATTTTTCCAGATTTAAGAATAATACCCGGGTACCCCCCTCCATACCCGGGTAGGGTTGATTTTTCAAAAAAATACTCGGGTATGGAGTAGGGTACCCGAGTAGGTTTCGTGGTCAACGGTCAAACAGGGGCAGATTGATATGTTTTTTGAAAGGTTAATTTTTCGAAATAGTTTCTAATCGAGGGCAATTTGGTACATAATTATTAATAAAAGGGCTACAGTGGTCAAAAAGCCAAGTTTGTGGGATCCTTATTTTGTTTTTCTCTCTCTTCATTTCACGTATGGGCCCCCACATATTTTTATATGTGGGTAGGAGATAATTTTATTATCTACAACATGAAAAACATCAAACCCATCAAAAAAACATTACATTTGTTAGAAGAGAAAGGTTATACTTACAACCTTTTTTTTTACAACCTCTTACAACTATATCTTAACACCGTTGATTTCCGCCAATCAACGGTTATGATTTTTGCAAATTAAACTCATTAATTAATTATGTTTATCTCTCAGCTTTTTCTGAACTTAATTACTTTTCCCTTTTTATTCACTTTCATGGTAGGAGAAGGTTGAGGTATATAGATTCCCCCTTGTCAAAAACCAACTCAGGCTATCTTAAAAACCAAGGAATATGGACATTTAACTACAAGGGTATCCAAAAAGCTATGAAATAATTGTTTCTTGTACTAACTTAAAAGTATAATATAATTAATAGTTCATCGACTATCAACGGTATACCCAAAAACAAACTGAATTAAATAAGTGCAACATAATCATGTCACAACGAAAGGTATTACTTTGGGATAGGTAATTTGTGGTTTTTGAATGGAAAGGAAAATACTAGATGAGTACATAATTATGTCGCAATACATGTTACTTTGGGAAATGCTTTTTGCTAGTTCTGATAGAACCTGATTTATGTTAAGCTTTGTTTGGGAGTTTGGAGGGGAGGGGAAGGGAAGGGATTCAAGGGGGAGGGAGGGAAAAGAAGGGAAGAAAATTGGAGGGTATTCCCTTCCCTTGTTTGGGAGTTAAAAAAATGGTAAGGGGAAATTAGAGGGTCAATAAGAAATTTTTACAATTTTACCCTTTTTCTACAATTAATATAATTATTATATTTCACAAATAACATAAAATTTAAAATTGCTAAACAAAATTATTTATGTATTTTTCAGACTACTAAAAAAGATCATATTTTCAACAAAAATCCTACGTTGAAAAGGATAAAAATTATGTCAAAAAATATTTTTTCGTTGGAATACTTATTATCGAAGACGATGGAATTTTTATCCAATGAAATATTTTACAATAATAAAATTTCGGTCAAAATTTTCCAAGGAATTTATTTTTCGTCAAAAGTTTTGACGAAAATGATTTGTTAAATATTTTCGACAACAAAAATTCCATTAAAAGTTTTGATGGAAAAAAGAATTCCTTCTGAAATTTTGACGAAAAATTTTCCGCCCAAAATCTTCATTGAAAATGTGTCTCAACGGAAATATTTTTTCAAAATTTTTGAGGGAAATGTTTCTGTGAAACTTTAGACAAAATTTAGATTCTGTAAAGAATTTTGACGGAATATTTTTTTTCAAAATTTTTTACATAAATGTTTTCGTCGAATTTTATTACGAAAATAATTTCCGTTGAAATTTTTTGACGAAAATGTGTTCCATTGAAAATTTCGATAAAAATATTTTTTATTGAAAATATTTTTTTTCAAAAAATTTCGATAGAGATGTGTTTCGTCAAAAATTTTGACGAAATTTTTTTTGTCAAAAAGTACGACGAAAATATTTTCGTCGAAAACTTTTGACGAAATTTGGATTCTTTTAACAATTTTGATGAATTTTTTTCGTCAAAATTTTTTCGTGAAAATTTTTCGATGCAAATTTGTTTTGTTAAAAATTTTGACAGGAATTTTGTTGTCAAAAAGTTTAACGAAAATATTTCCGTCAAAAACTTTCGACGGAATTTAAATTCTGTAAAGATTTTTGATGAAATTTTTTTCTGTCAAAAAATTTCGATGGAAATGTGTTTCATTTAAAATTTTGATGGAAATTTTTTTCGTGAAAAATTTCGATGAATATGTATTTTTGTGAAAAATGTTGAGGGAAATGTTTTGACGAAATTTAGATTTCGTAAAGAATTCTGACAAAAAAAAAAAAAATTCGTCACAATTTTTAACAGAAATATTTTTAGTCACAAATTTTGATGGAAATGTTTATCGTAAAATATTTTGACGTAATTATTTTACGTAGAAAAGTTTTGATGGAAATGTGTTTCTTCAAAATTTTGGACGAAAATATTTTCGTGGAAAGATTTGACGGAATTTAGATTCTATCTATAATTTTGGTTGAATTTTTTTCCGTAAAAATTTTATGACAATAATTATGGCAAAATTTGTTCCGTCTCTAATTTCGTCTTTAGTTTTGAGGGAAGTTTTTTGACGTATATGATTTTCATCACTATTTTTGACGAAATATTTTTCGTCAATAAATTATGTCGATATTTGAGATTTTTCTAATAATTTCACATTTCAAAATGATTCACATTATGTAGTTTTTACATTTTAATGCTAAGGGTAGATAAGTAATTTTTAATATTTTTCCTCTCAAACCCCCCAAATTGGGAGAACTTAAATTTTAAGAAGAAGGAGGGTTTTGGAGGGTTTAGTAAAAAAAAACCCAATTCCTTTCCCTCATTTTTTTTAATTCACAAACAATGGAAGGACTTCTTAAAACCCTCCCTTCCCTTCCCCTCCAAAAACCATCTCCCAAACAGAGCCTTTAATGTTCTCCATCTCTACATGTAACACCGTCCTTTTGTATAGTGTTGGAAGTATTATAAATACATAAATAAATATGGATAAATTTGGAGGATGGCTAAATATCTACACATCATATGTTTGTTGAAATTCTCCAATATTGATGTCTTGAGTCTATCTCATGGAAAATATAGCTTAACTTAAAGTTTTGGTGTTAACATTACATTTTATTTTGAGTAAATTACAACTTTTGTGTTCTTTGTTTCACCCAACATTGACAAACTAACATTTGAAATCCACTTGATAATAAAATATTTTTACTTGTGTTTATGTGATCATTACACCCACTGACTATTATGGAGACTGTTATATTTCAATTTAGGTTGCAATTGCTTTGTGTATTAGTCATTATAGATTAATGTAACAGGTAGGCACATGTTTGATGAAATTGATTATGTCCTAGAGGGAAAAAATGTTGAGCACTTTGCTTCTCTCTACTATTGGTCTGCAAGTAAGGTCATCATCTGTACTAAAAATGCTTGTTGTTCTTTGATGTTAATCTCGACATTCCCATAATTAAACCATATATTTTAATCCCAAATTCCAAATTTAGATAATGCTCAATGCTTAACCTGATGAACTTTAGGCATTTTCCCTATAATTATAAATATTAGCTTTGGAACAATTTACATATGAAGATCTTTGCTTTTATTCAGAGCTATTAATTATTTCTCAAATATGAGAGGGCAGTGTATTATATGTGTTATGTTGTTGAATAAACATTTTTGTCTCTTAATGTGATTAAATGATTCTTATTTCTTTTGCATGCAATTTAGAATGGTGACTCTTCGCAAGAGGTGGTATTAAACAGAGTCACAAAAATGAAGGTGGAGGCAATATTAAACACAAAAAAGCAAGGTCCATCAAAGCTCCAAAAATATATTGGAACTATGA
Source organism: Gastrolobium bilobum (assembly GCF_033153095.1). Taxonomy (NCBI): domain Eukaryota; kingdom Viridiplantae; phylum Streptophyta; class Magnoliopsida; order Fabales; family Fabaceae; genus Gastrolobium; species Gastrolobium bilobum. Next base: position 12,762 of record NW_026895498.1, read on the forward strand.
TAACTCATATTTTGTCACACTTATTTATTACTCTTGGTTGGTATTTTTATGATTTATTTGAATTAAATAAAGGTCTTTTGGGTCAATTCACAATTCTAGATTTTAGTTGGGTTTAATTGATTTTCGTCATAATTTTCCAGATTTACACTACTTCCGTATTTTTCCCTTCTCTCACTCTATAGATGTCCGATTGACTCTATTCTTGTTTCTTTTTGCAGCTAACAAATAGGGCTACAATCGCTATTTCAGCTACTGAAGCCCAATTCGGACGGGAAGATGGTCGAAACTTGATCTCAAGATGACGTGTTTTGCTGAAATTTTATTTTGACGTTTGAACTTGTAATTCACATTAGGACCCAATGTGTTTAGGGCCCAAGGCCATGTTTTATTGTTTTATTTTATTTTATTCAGCTTTTATTTTATGTTTGGGCTGAAGCGGTGAAACCCTAGCCGTTCTGCGTGACGGCTATTTAAGGGAGACTTTAGGAAACCCTTCGGCAGTCAGTTTTTACAACAGAAAAGTTCTCTCTGAGTTTTTATTCAATTTTGTTCTTCATCTTTTTCTTCCTCTTCTTTTTATTTTAATTATGTTTACCTTAGCCATGCGAGGCTAAGAACCTTTTAATCAACCTAAGGGTAATGGATTCCATGGATTAGTCTTGAGGGTCTGCGTTTATTTCAAATCAGTTTCGTTTCTCTTCCAAACTCAGATTGATATTGTGCGATCGTGGATATTCAATCTGAGGTTCGCGATTGCGATTATGGAAAGGGATTAATCATCAGATTTGATGATTAGGTTGATTGACCCTATAACCTTAAATCAAGCGGGCTGATACTTTGCGATTGTATGAGTAGAAGCATTGTCTTTGATCAAATGCTAAGCGATCGCTTAGAGAGGGTTGTCAATTGGAAATAAGGATTCTGATTCGATTGACAAATCAATCACGATTCTAATATCTTCTTATCCGAGGAAAGACGTCCATGGAACCCAAACCTTAGGTTGGTTATTTTTAATTACGAATTTTAAATCCAATTTCATATTCTGCCTTTTAAATTATTCAACCAAAATTCAAAAACCCCCCCTTTTAATTTCTGTTTTGATAAACGATTTTTACCCAAGCAATTTCCTTGAGAGAGACGACTTAGGGTTTCCACTCTACTACAAATTTTCTGAACCCTAATAAAAAAATAATTTTTAATTTGCGTGAGTTCGACAGCTCGTGTCAAATTTGGCGCCGTTGCCGGGGAGATTGCATCGGTCTAAATCGTTTTCTTCTTCCTCTCTAGTTTTCGTTTCTGTTTTCGAAAAAAATAAAAAAAAATAAAAAAACCGTAAATTTCTGTTTGCGCACCTGTCTTGTTTTTGCGTTTTGCACTCGATTGCGTTTCTTATTCCGATTTCTGCACCTATGATTCTGCATCGGAATTTGATTCTGGAGAGGCATCTTTTCTCAGTTTTTGAATTTTTTGCATTACGGTTTACGTTTTGGGCAGTGTTGGGCGAATTTGGGGAAATCGGTAAAACTTCAGTTTGAGATATTGGCTCCGAAAGTTCTGTTCCCAAAGGAATTCGACCTTCTGAGCTTAAGTCACACCCAAAAAGGGTGTGAGGTGACCCTTAATTTTGCCAAATTCTGTCGTTTACTAACCCGTTTTGGTGTTTCTTTGTCGTTTCAGGACGTGTCGGGTATTTCTGGATTTGTTCGACTTACTTTGATCGATCTGAAAATTGGTGAACTGAAGAAGACGATCATTTATTATTTTATTTTATTTCGTTCGTTTATTATTTTATTTGATTTTTCGAAAAAAAAAAATTTGATTTTTGAGTCTGTAGGGTCATTTAGAGTTTAGCAGAGTTGGTCTCATATCATTCTGAGTCCATTTAGTATTTTTAGTAGATTTATTTTTGCTTCTGTTTGCTATGAATCCAATTTTTCACCCTACAAATGCTTGTCCTTCCTTTCCAGGCAGCGGTTTCCAAGTTGATCAGTCTGTTGCTGTAGTTTTTCCTGCAAAGCCACAATAGCAACAGATGCAGCAGCAGCAGCAAAACAATCCCTTCTCTAATGCATATAATCCTGGCTGGAAAAATCGTCCAAATCTCAATTGGAATCAGAACCAGCAAAGTGCACCATTCCAACAAAGGCAGCAGTTTGCACCTTCTCAGCAGAGGCAAAATTTTCAACAATTTGCACCTCCACAGCCAATGCAGCTGCCGCTAATACAGCAGCAAGCCAGTAGCAATGGTCCTTCTTTGGAGGATTTAGTGAAGCAGATGGCAACTATCAATCTGCAGTTGTAGCAGATTACTGAGTCTTCCCTCCAGAATCTACAAACACAGATTGGCCAACTTGCAACGTCAATGAGTCAAAATCAACAAGCAAGTGGCAGCTCCCTTCCATCCCAAATAGTTCCAAATCCAAAAGGAAGCGGAAATGTGAGTGCTATTACTCTGCGGTCTGGCAAGCATATGGAGGAGCCAAACCACACTGCTGCTGAGTCATCTAAGGGAAGTGACACTAGCTCCAAGAAGCAGAACACTGATACATCTGAGCATTTTGTTTTCTGCATTGATGTGATAGATGAAGCTGTTGAGGATGTTTCTGCTGAATTCCTTGTTGATTTTTCTGATTTTTCATCTACTGATTCTGATTTCTGTGGTTGTGGTGATAGTCAAGAGTGCATTGTGTGTGCTGAAATAACATCTCATCTTGCTGGTTTCAATGATGCACTGATTGATGATTCTGATTCTGAGTGTGAATCTGTATTTTCTGAATTGCCTGCTGATATTATTGATGATCTTAATTCTGTTTCTGAGAATTTGTTTACAGGCATTGCTGCTGACTTGTTTTCTGCAGAATTTGCACCACCAACTACACCTCTTCCATCCATTGAGCAGCCTCCGAAATTGGAGTTGAAGGTTTTGCCCGAACACTTGAAATATGCATTTCTTGAGGAAAATGAGCAGTTACCTGTGATAGTGGCCAAGAACCTTCTACCTGAGCAGGAGGTAAAGCTTCTGACATTGCTGAAAGAAAATAAAAAGGTAATTGGATGGACTTTAGCAGATAATGTGGGAATCAGCCCTTCCATGTGCATGCACCGCATTTTACTTGAAGGTGTTAAACCAGTGAGGCAGAAATTGATGCTGTTTATTCTCCTTAGGGAGTTCAGGGAGTTCTCTTCCTTCTTTTTCTTTTCTTTCTGTTATTTGCATTTTTTTTCCTTTTCCTTTCTTTCTTTTAGTTTATGACTTTTCATAGGTAGATTTTCCTTTTCTTTCTGGTAATTATTAAGTGGTACATGGATATACTTAAATCACAGGGTTTGATAGAAATTTCTGCTTAGGCTTGGTTCTTGATTCTTGGATTGCATTACTTGTTGCTTGATACTGTGCTGCTGATTGCATGATTTGGTATACCCTTGTGAGGTTTTTTTTTAGCCTGTAGACATGGTCTTAATCTGTAGGCCAGTTTTTCTTTCTTGTGTGTTTCTGTTCTTGATTGTTGTCCTCTAGAACTTGCTCTTGTTCTTTTTGAAACTGTATTTTTCACTTGCATGCATGAATATGATTGAGGCATTTTTTCTTTTTTGTACCCACTTTAAATCCACACCCTGGAGTTTTACTCAGCATTGGTTTCATTGTGATGTTGTGTTTAAGTGTGGGGGTTTGCCCGAGACGGACAAAAGTTTAAGTGTAGGGGGTGACCATTTGATTCATTTCTGCTATGTGGTTTTACTTCTTCAAAACAAAACAAAACAAACAAAACAAAAAAAAATGTGTTTATCTTTTCAGTATCATTGTTTTATGTTCTTAGTTT